>NW_028324311.1:6866046-7023546 GCF_058129835.1 Hydra viridissima | reverse complement strand
ACAGGGTGTCTGCTAGATCAGGGGAAATCAGGGAAAAGTCAGGGAAATATGATATCTGGAAAAAATCTAGGATTATCAAGGAAATTAGGTTGAATTTTAGAAAAATCAGGGAGAAATCAGGGAAAATGACTCTTCATCAAACTTACATAACTTAAATAAGTTGTATATAGTACATGTAATATAAAAGTTTATTTGGCAGGTTTTATGAACTTCTCTTGCATCAAGCGAATCTTGAATCTTCACTTGCAAAAATATAAACAATAATACAACCCATATTAAATGTATCAATACTTGATACATTCAGTGTGGGTTGTATTATTGTTTACATTTTTGCATTTGAAGATTATTTTTCTAAATGAATCTAGGTCAATTTTTGTGAAGTTGAATTTGGGTAACTTTAAACTAAATCAAGGAAAACAGGTAGAAGATCAGGAAAATATCAGGGAAAAGTCAGAGAAATCCACCTTAAAATATTGGCAGACATCCTTTACATAACATGCATGCATAAAAGTTGTTATATTCTAATGTAAATGTTGTATATAATAATTTATATGTATGTATTTTGTATATATTGCATATAATATATGCCATATATACAATATTGACATAATATATGCAGTATATAAGTATATGGTATATGCAATTGCATATACAATATGACATATACATTTCATATTAAGCATATATGACATTTATATTATATATGTGTGTGTGTGTGTGTGTGTGTGTGTGTGTGTGTGTGTGTGTGTGTGTGTGTGTGTGTGTGTGTGTGTGTATATATATATATATATATATTCATATAATGCATATATGTATAGCATTTTATTAAAAGGAACATCAACTTCTAAAAACTATGAGAAAACTGTTCAAAATTTTGGGGATCAGGAAAGAAAGGTTTTGGATAAACTATTTGTTTTTTTGTTTTTGTTTTTGTTTTACTACTTGTTATACATTGTATATGTGTTAAGCATACATACATTGATTATGATACTGACATATATTGACAAAAGAAAACTATTTTTATTTTTTGTAAAAAAAAAAAATTGTGTTTTAATTAAAGTCATAAATGGATGAAGGCTTTAAAAAAATACATTTCATGTTACAAAATTACACATTTCTATTTTTTTTATGCAGATGAAGGTTTTAAATAACGCTCTTTTCCGTGACCTTAATAACACAGCACAAAAATGTGCTAGAATACCATTTTTACAGCAATCAATTCACCTACAGGGATAAATAACATAAATGTTTAAAACTTTAACTCCAAATATTTGAGTTCCATAACACCTTCATCCGTGTATGTCTTCAATTTAATAACTAGATTGTGTTTTTGAAACCAGTTTTCCAATAAGATTCAAATGCAATCAAATATTATTTAATTATTTATGTATGTTTATAGAGAAGTTGGCAGCTTTGGAGTTAAGATTAACGGAACTGGAGCAAAAAAATGATTTTTTAGAAGTTCAAAGTTTTTTGGATAATGAAGACATTGTTGTTCCCCCTGGCCTTCCAATGGTAAGGAAGATTTGGAGGGGCTTAACCTTATGCTACAGATGAAATCTAAGATGGCTCTCTATGTAATTTGAAATTATTTTTTATGTTATAATGTTTCTAGCAGTCTACAGGTTGCGTTTAAACTAGTAACTATTATTTTATAAGATCAAAGATAAGTTTTTTTATAAGTCTTATAATTGTAATTTATGAAAGGTAATTTAATAATACCTTAGTTATATTATACCGCATTACATTTTCATTTACCTTTGAAAAAATAATTTAAATAAAAAAAGTTGTAATATGTAGCATTATTTGTTTTTAGGTCGAATATCTATGTTCTATTGGCAGTAAAGTTGAGCATCCAAAATACATACGATGTGTGTTGGGAGCCATGTTTTCCAAAAATTTTAGCGTTTTATGTAATCTAAACGGATCTTCAAGTAAGATGATAGCTACTGGAGTGGGCAAGATTAAGTTGTGATGTTATAATTTTGTGTTAAAGTGCTTACTATGTAAGTATTACTAGTTATGTAAATTTTTAGTCTATTAAAGTCAACCATATTTTTATATATACAAAAATATGTTTACAACACTAAGAAAGAATATAATATGTTAGTACTTATGACAATTACCAGTGTTGTCATTAGTTGTGAATTTGTAAGATATTATGTTCTCCCTTGGTGACTTGAACTTATTAATGCCATATTTTATTGTTAACTAGAGACATTAATTGCCAATGTAAACCATGATTTATTAGTATTCAACTATATGATTCTTAAAGAGCATATAGAAGTTTGTCTTGAACCGATAAGCTAATTGCTCTCGGTTATCATATGCACATATTTTTAAAGCTGCTAACCAGTTAATGTAATTCTTAATTTGCAAAGTATATGTATAAGAGCTTAAAAATAACTTAAAAATAATTTATATTTAAACAAAAAATGAATTGAGTTTTTAAATTTATTTTCATTTTATTCTTTTAGCAACAATAAGAATTCAGTATCTTAATTCGAAGGATAAAGATATTTACCCGATCGTTTCAAGATGGTTTCAGGGCGCAATTGATCAAGGAGATGGGCGAATAAATAGACAGATGAAAAGCAAGTTTATAAAAAATCAGTTGCAGTTAATCAATGAAAAGAATATTTAGTTATTATTTTCTTTTGCAAATTTATAAAAGCTTATTTATCGTGATTTTATTTATAATTCTAATTTTTCTTAATTATAATTAATAATTATCTAATAAATCGCCACGTTTTTAAATACTTGTGTTTTAAAATATTGTTTTTAATTAAAGCTGCCAATATTAGTTTCAAACCTTTAATAATATTAACTACAATAATAGAATATTTTTAGTTCTTTATTTGTAAATATTTTTCTTTAACGGTCTGGAAATAAAAGTGTAAAAAATTTGTTCTTTTTTTTGTATTCAACTAAGTTATCAATAAATAATACAATATTTTGTGTGTCGACAGTAGTACTGTTTGGTAAAATCTGATATACAAACAATCACTATTAGATAGAAAATTAAATATGAAAAAGCAAAGTTATACTTTGTTATAAAGCAATATTCAAAACATGATTTATAACTTTTGCACTTTCAATTTAAACGCAAAAGTGAAATTAAAAAATCGCGAAAAAAAATCATATAGTTGGGCCGGTAATGGTACCAACTGTTAGCCAACTGTTTTATTACTGTTGGGCCGTTAATGGCAAACAATTGTTTAAAAACAGTTGGCTAAGTGTTGGTAAAAGCGTTACGTTTTTTTCACGGTACCAACTAAATAGCCGATTGTTGGCCCAACTGTAGCTAATAGTTGGTTATTAGGATCGGGCCAACTACTTACCAACTGTTCGATGTTTACTGGGATTGTTCTTTCTTAATCCGTTTTTCCGCATATTGCTTGTGAAAAAAGCAATCGATGAGTTTTTTATGAAAGAAAAATATATGAATTCTTTTCAATAAAAAATTCGATCTATAGCACAAAAATAAAGCGAGATAGCTAAAAAGTAAAAATGTGCTATTCTTTTTGCGACACCCGTTAACATTTTTAGAAAGAATTTCGTTGTTTCTAAAGCTAGGTCTAAAAGCTTTTTAAAAAAATAGGTTAAATAGGTCTAAAAGCTTTTTAACACAAAATAAGATCTCATCTTAAGGATGATTGTTAAGGAGATGTTACACTTGAACCAAAATCTTTTGAGTTATTTTTTTATTTTCCTCAAAATACAAAGAGGATTCTGCACAGAAGTATATATTACAGAAGAGTCATCTGAGGAAAAAAATGCAATACTTTTAGGTTTAATTCATAACTCTGTAAAGCAAATATACTAATTTAAAAACTTTAAATAACCCAACTTATTAGCGAACTTATTATGGAAATAGTTCCTCCACCTAAACTCTACTTATTTGCAGGTGTGTGACAATCGTATAGCTAAATTTATTTGACTTTTAGTAAACATTTCTATTTATGAACGGTTAATATTGACACTGTTAGAAAAATCTAGGACGGGGCCCGGGTACTTGCAGACTTATTCTAAAATAATTTGACGGAATAGCAAATGTTACCATGATATCTTTTTCTTACCTTTTAAGATATTCGACAACATTGTTTCTGCTACTTTTGGTAACACGTTAGACCCAAAATACTTATATTTCCTCCAGTCATTCTCTGTCTCTTTCAGAAAATTGCAAGATTATTGTTTAGAGATATTGCATAACAAGTAAATAAATATCGGTGCTGATTTATTAATGATAGATATAAATCAGGTTTAACATTGCATGCAAATAGGTTCATTTCATCGCATAAAAGGTATTGAAGTAAGAGCTTCCAATTTTTAATTTTATTTAAGGAGAAACCGTGTTTGGATAGATTCAAAATTTTCTAAACTTGGATAAAATTTATCATAGTGTTAATTTCATACTGAGATCATTTCGTAATTCTAAAATAAAAAGATAAGGAGATGTAAAGAAATTAGGAACAAACATGAGATTCGAACGTAAGTTAAAATGTGCTTTTTACATAATAAGGTACATAAATTTAAATATATATATATAAATTAAATTTTTTTTTTTTTTGCGAAAAATGTAGCCATTTTGTTCTTAAAAGAATACTCTAAAAAAGAGAATTTCTTTCATATTGCAAGAAATTAAATTCAAATTTTTCATGATTAAGTAATCTCTTTATTTGTTCCATTATGAAAATTTGTGCATGTTCAGTTAACTGAACAAAGTCTTATGATTTTATACAGTTAGCTCGGTTTTCATACAAAACCGTTGTTTAAAAGCTATCCCCAGTCCCAAGAGGAGGGATAACTAGAAAGAATACCATATCTTTAAACAATTTAGCAAATATAATTTTAGTAAAAGCTGTTCATGCGAAATTTTTTTCAAACAAATCATATAAGTGACATCAGCTTTTGTTTTACATATGTTAAGTAATAGACAATTAAAATTTTTTTTTTTTTTCTGAGTACTAGAAAAAAATTTTTTTTTTTTTAATTTTACCTCCCCCGGGAATGATATTTAGGCTAAAAGACGAAACTACAAATAAGGGTCTGCGTATCGTTTCATTTCCGTATTGTTATCATGCCGATACGATAGCGGAAAAAAAAAAGTATTATCGGAATAATTACGACAAAAAATCGGTAAAAAAATTTTATTCGGTATTGTAGTTAGTTTAAATCTCGGTATATACCGGAACTCTCGTAAATGCTCTGACACTTTTTTTCCTCTATCATATCGGAATGATAACGATACAGAAATGAAACGATAAGCAGACCCTCAACTATCAAATAATTAGACTTAAAAATTCTAACAAGAAACTGACTAATCTCTACAAATAGAACTATATCAGAGTAAAATTAAACTTCCAAATTCAGTTTGAAAAACTTACTCTGCATATTTCAAATATTACACTCATTTGGCAGAAAATTGCCACCTTCACTACTTGTTTAACGAAATAATAAATTGTGTTTCTTCCTTGTCGTTTTATAAACTCATAACATCAATTAACAATGTTAAGATAAAAATCAATGGTTTTAAAAGAAAAAAATGGTGATCAAAATATTAGCCATTAAGAAGTAATATTTTTTAATTATTATTAATGTAAGTAGTATTATACAATTTCGTAGAAAACTGAACTAATGTTTTTGAGAACTTGTATAAGTATCACTAAATACACGTAGAAAGTTTATCTTAAGACAAACATCAATTGCGTCTAGCTGAAGAAAAGTGAATCACTCAATGTAATGAGATAGTGGAACTGGTTCATCATGAATTAGTTCTGAAAGCTTTACCTTACGTTTCTTGTATCACTTGCTTCTTGAAAGTTTTCTGATTAATTCCTTATTGGGAGCTCCAAGTTTTTAGCAACCTGATAGCCCTATATACCAAGGCTTATACATGCTAGGTAGGATAGTATGTCAACCATTGAAGATAAGAGCTTCATCTGTTTGACACCTATAGTGGATACTCACAACAACCTACTCTAAACCTATAATTGCTCAGGCATGTTGATTATTAGACCTAGTTTTTTTCTATTTTTCTTCCAAATAAAATTCAACTGAATTCTTCAGCTAAGTGGTTTTTGCGTAATTAAATTTAATAATGTATTCACAATGTACCCAAGGAATGTATTCAAACCTATTTATCCAGCAATTAAGAGTGGACAGGCTCCAACCCATTGCTTTTTTTTATTCAATCATATCAATCATAAATCTCTCTTGGAGAATATATATTTTAAGGACATGATAGATAAATTATTGGTTAAAAAATTTCTTACTTTTTTTTTCAAGCATAGTTAAATCTTTTCAAGTTTAACCTGAATTGTCAAATTTTTTAGTGTCTACTTTTCTGCATATAAACTGGGTGGTAACTGTGAGTGTTTGGCATGCTAGACTATATTCGTTGATTTGTAGCACACTATTTCAGAAACACAATGGTTGAAAAAAAAAAAATAAATAAATAAAATACTTGGCTCATTTATAGTTTAAGTATCAGATAAGTCAGTTTTTGTGTATTTTTGTTTATATTGTTTAGATGTCCAATTAAATCCAAATTTAAACATGGAGACTCTGTGTGGTTTTCAGTATTTAGGTGTATTAAGAGCTCTTACAGCAGAGAATAGAAAAGTGCTCCAAATCAAAAGTTTAGAAATCTCAGATTCCAACATGAAGCATGTTGGAATTGAATTTTTTTGCTATGGCTTAAGTATAAATATAAATTGAGTTGATATTATTTTTTAGTTCTTTTAAAATTAGTTAGTAGGAACAATTTCAAGAAGGCTATTTTATGCAATTAACATACATATTTACACATATATATTGAATATACCATAAACATATAGTTACATAGATGTTTATTATGGTGGATCTCATTTTAACTTTATGCTTTAGAAAATATGTTGTTTGAGGAAAAAAGAGTCAAGTACTCATACTTTGATTTTCTTTTGGATAAGTCAGGGAAAGTACTTAAAGCATATCTAGATGATAAAGATAAAGGTATTTAAAAGCTATCAATCTGATTCATTATTTAATTCATATTATTTTTTATTATTTAGATTTCTCCAATTTACATACATTATAATCAGTAAACTTTTGCCATTCTAATAAATTAACTTTTTGTTGCTTTATGATTGATTAAAATATTTATTTTGGATAAATATTGTATATAAATTCTTTTTTTCTCATGTAAACACATCTCTAAAGAAAGATTTTTAAAATTTAAAAGAAATTTATGTTGGTGACATACATGGCAAAGAGTAGTTTTTGATTTAGAAGAAAGAATGTAATCAAACAGAAAAAGAATTTCAAAAATGAGGCTTTAATAGGTCTTTGAATGTGAAAAGAATATATTTGTTTAGATAATTTGTAAGAGAAGAAGTGAATGAATTAGAAGTGCAAAATATCATTTTTTTGAAAAATTAGTTGTAGTCTTTAATAAACTTTGGTTAATATATTATTGAATTGCTTTTTTTTTTTTATTTCTATCTATTTTTCTTTTCCAGATCCTGCTCCTTTGGATTTGTGTAAACTTTTCATTGAAAAAAGTTTAGCAGTAGCAACATCAGCATCTCTTGCTCAAGTATATATGAAATTATATAACTATTGCTTGTTTATAAACATTTCCCTGAGTATTTTCTTCAGTATTAACACTGCTATTACTGTTTCAATCATAACAACACCTACAATCTTCATAATTTTTGAAATTGACTGAAGGCCAAAAATTACATTTAGGCTATTGTCACTTAATGATTTCCACATTTAATTTTAGATTTATGACATTTATGCAGATGAATTATATCTATGGTTCAAAGTTGAAATGCTTTTTTTTATATAATGGAATTGTATTCAAAATCTTTTTTTTTTTTTGGTAAATATCTCCAAAAATGGAAAGAAAAATGACATTTTGGCAGAAGAATCAATTATCATAAAAAATCAACACCAATTCATACAAATTTTATAATGTTACATAAACCATAAAAATTTTATGTTTTTCATAACAGAGTATCTTAAATCCTTGGTCAGTATGGTTAAAGTCAAACAATTTAAGTATGCTAAAAGTTGAGCAAATGATTAGCAATTGTTTTGGAATGAGATAATTTTGTCTGATGAAAACAAGCTCGGAGACCTTTCTTTAAAATGCTGAGTCCAATTATTGTGCAAACCAAACACAGCACTTGAACCTAAAAATGTCAACAGTTAAATTTAGTAGTAGTTCTTTGATATTGCGTGGCTGAATGGTTTTTTTCTGGTATTGGAATTTTTCTATGTACTTAAACTTTCAAGTGCTTAACAAGTGAACATTAAATTCAGTTGTGCCTTCCAGCATGATTAAATTCAGTTGTGCCTTCCAGCATGATAATACCCCAAGCACACTGTATGAAGTATGAAGCAATAATTTTGGAAAACATCAAAGAGATTTTTAAATATCATATTAAATCTCCATATCCTAAACCAATTGAATTATTATTCATTAGGATCAAAATTTTCAATATAAAAAAATCAGCAACCTTAATGACCTCAAGTTTGTCATTGAAAGAAAATGGAATAATATCAATAAATGCAAGTAAAATCAAAAAAGTTATAAATGCTTATTGTTTTTAAAAGTTAAAATGAGCTCATTAATTGACAGTTGGCAAAATGCCTTTTTTGCATCAAATTGGCCCATTAAATGATTAAAGTAGTAACTAAACATTATATTTCCTAACTGTTAGATTTATTTTCAGAGATTTAGAACTTAATAAATAAGTGGGGAAAAAAAAATTCTGTGGTTTCTTATTTAAAAAAATAAGAAAAAAATCCTGAAAAGTGGCCAAAATTCTGTTGTATTTCAGTTCAACCACTTCATTTCAACCCTCTCACTTATCTTGGGAAAACTTTGTTATTCTTTTTTTTTTTTTTCTTTTTTTTTTTTTCTTTTTTTTTAATATTTAAAACTGAGTTATTTTTTATTTGTATAAATTTAAGCTAAACTTTTGTTTTTTAGGGTGCTACAGAAGATGAACTTAAGGTGTATGAAGCCCAAAGAATTTGGCAGCCATTATGCCTTGCAATGACTATTGTGTCACATTTGAAGTGGGATCTTGATGTTATTCAGAAAAGGTATAAGTTTTCATGAAAATATTTCAAATAAATTTTATTGTGGAGTAAAAAATAAAAAGGTGTTGTCAGTTAACCATAAAAATAATTGGTTTAGAGGTCTGCACTAGCCAGGTTAAAAAATTGGCTCCTTGGCCTGTTTTCCCTATGAAAAAACAAATCATTAACTTCAGAGTTCTTTATCTTATAAAAAAAATTTCTTTGTTTTCTATTATACATTACACATAAAACATTATGTATGCTGTAAATGTGTATTATTTGAATTTTTTTATTATTATTATTTTCAATAAAAATTATGACACACATTTTAGTTAAGTCCCTTAACTTGAACTGAGCTACTTGAATTACTCAACTACTTGAATTACTTAACTACTCAACTATCAAGTTTGAGGTCACAGCTCTAGATACTTTCATACTGAATGTTTTTGTGTTGGTGTTTTTTGTTAATTTATTAAAAATTAATGTGAATATAAAAAATGTTCACATAATCACTCTATATTGATTATACCTTAAATATTCTGTAAAAAGACCTACATATGCAAAATTGTATCATATTAAGTGTCATAAAATAGTGTTTCGCATTATAAATTTCAATATTTTATCTGGTAATATTCTTTTCTTAATAGCATTCCTCTTAACCTTCAGCAAATACTCATGGAAGAATTGCTTAAAGGATATTCAATTTTACAAGTATATTGATATTTTTGTCTTTATTGAAACTAACATTTTTTTGTAAATTTAAAAATTTCATTTAACGTTGCATTTGTTGTTATTGGTTCTAAATGCAAATTTTAAAGTTTAGACACCCAAACCAGAAGATTTTGATATCAACAAATTTGATAAATCCACTGCAATGGTGCATATTATTTACAACAGATGGTAATATTTGATTATTTCATTATAACGACTGTAGACATTTAAAACCTTTTTCTAATTCACATGATTTTATTTAAGCAGAAAACTTTTTTCCTAAAAAAATATCTTGTAAAAAAAAAATGTTTTACATTCAGTTAAACTCTTGTTTTTAGTTTCTATTGAGGCATTTTTTTCCTCCCGGGGGAAAACACCTATGTAAAAAGTCAAAACAATAACAAAGTATGAAGAACTGAAAGAAAGAAGTGTTTTGCAAAATAACATGTAATTTTATTTTTCCCTCAGGGTTGTCAGAACAATTACAAAGTATGAAGAATTGAAAGAAAGAGATGTTTTGCAAAATAACATGTAATTTTATTTTTAACTCTTTTGAAAATATGTTGGATCATTACTTTTCTAAACGAATTGTTATTATTTTTTTATTTTGTGCTCTCACTGTTCTTGTTTGTCTTTTAGATCAATATCAGTTAAAGAAATAAAAGAAAATCAAGAAGAACAAATATTTCAAAAAGTAAAAATATAGCTTAACAAAAACAATACAATCTTTACTAAAAATCTTACTAAGAAATGGTTGTGCCATTAGTTCACTTTTTAAAAAAATTTTGTAAACAATAAATGTATGTTGTCTTTTAAACCTGAACTGCTACATTGTGATTCTGTTTGAACTTATAAAGCAGTTAAATTAAAATTGATAATGGAGCACGTTATTTAGGATGATTTGTTGTGCTAATTTTGACCATTCATTTATTGTTTTGAAATTTTTTTTAAATATTAGGAAATAAGTATGTAGACAAAAATTACAATAATAAGAAGAGTTAAAGAAATAGAAATATATATTTTTAAATAAACATCTATATTAAAATAAGGTATTTTTTGGTTTGAAAACCAAACAGTATTTTGTTACTATTGAATAAAAACTTCATTATCTACCTTCTTAACTAAATATTTAGATAAAAGAATACAGAAATCTTTCATTGGATATTCTTGAGAAGGCAATAATGCTTGATCAAAATGTTGAAATCCCATTCCCAATTCCATGCTTGTATTCCCCTAATGAAAATAACAATAAGTTTGTAAATGGAAATGATGAAAATGAAGCTCCCAAAGCTGTTGAAACAAGTTCAGACTCAGTAGATTTCATTGTGACTGTTGCAGAAATTGTGTTAAAGGTTGTTTTCTTTTTCTTTTTTTTTTAATACTGCTATTTGTTAAGTAATCAATTTTGGTGAAATTTGTCTAAGGAATGCTTTTGTTTATGAACCATAAACAAAAACTAGCAAACAATTGTTAGTTATCATAATAGGTTTTGGGATTATACTAATGTTTGTTATATTTAATATTTTTAAGGTTTGTTATGACTTGGGTTGTTACTACTTTCCGAAGGAGTTGTACAATGATGCATGGAGACATTTTCAAAAAGCATGCCTTCTTATTGTATGCTCTTTAATGATCTTCTCTTAAATGTTTTTTTTTTTATTATGTGAATTTAGAGTTGTTAGTTTTAAAGGAGTTAGTACTCTGTTCCACTTTATTTTTTCTCAAAGCAATCCATTGTAATATCCTTATATTTGAAAAGTTTGTAGTTCCCTTTAAGTTCATACAAAATTTTTTAAGTTTACAAGAAATTTGGTGGTGTTGAGCCAAGTAATTTAACAAGTTGTTTTTATCTTTAGGATGAACACGGTGAAAGTATGAAGTCTCATGTTGACTATGAAAAGTTATCTGGATATTATCAAGCATGCTCTAGTGTTGTAGATAAAAAAATCTCCAAAGATAAGAGTCTGTTAATGCGATTGGAAGAGTCTGCTAATTCAGCATTTTCTGTAAGGATCAGAAAATTTGAATATTTATCCTAAAAATATTGCCTTTAAAATAACTAAATGACAAATTAGTAAGTTTGCAGATTTTTTTTCTTTTAAAAATTTAAACTAAAATGATTTATTTAAAACTTTTTAGTTTTAAATCGGCTCTTTTAGTTTAAGAGCAATATTAAAAATTTTAATATAGCATTAGTTTTTATTTTCTGCATGTTTAAAAGTTGCTTTGTTAATAGGGAATTACATCAATACTTATAGAAGATAATAATCTAAAGGAAATCCCCTATACACACCGTCAAAGCATTGAAACAAAGTTGTACCTGTTAAACATGGCAGATACATTACATAGCGTGTGTACATTAAACTTTATACGAGCTTGTCTTGATGACCTGATGATATCAGAAAGTTTCTTACTCTCTCTTAGTTCAATGACAAAGTCAGAAGTAAAATCATTTATTGAAGTAAGACATTTTAATTCAATTTTTTTTTTTGTCTTTAAAACATCCTTTAGATCATGTAGCAAATATAATTGGTTATTTTTATTTATTTTATCTATAACTTGTTTAGTTATGCTGTAAATGTTATGGAAAGTTGAAATGTGAATCAGTTAAAGAACGTTTGGGTGATGGAATAAGGTCATGATATAGGTTTATCTAATTGAAATCCACTTCTGCTAAGTTGTGTAATTGAGACCTATTGTTTACTTTTTCTTAATTTGTAACCTCAAATGACCATATACTGAAGTTCATAAAAAATGTTTTTTTCACTCATGACAAAAAACATTTTTCCAATGTTTTTTGCCATGATATTCATACTGTATAATAACTAGATTGATGTAGTCAAATCTTTTCAAATATTTACTTGGTTTCAATTTACTAAGTTTTAATTCCTTTTTTGTTTTAACTTGTTTTTAGAAGGAATATTTATAATATTTGTAATATGTTTAGACTTGCTTTGCAGTTTTTTACTGAAGAGCAGCGAATAGATTGTCAAGGAAATTGTGATTTTGAATTTATCTTTGAATCTTCAGTAAGTTTTTTTTTTTTAATTTCAACTGATTTTTTTTTCTCTCTTTGTTACAGATTTTTTTTATTTGATCTTTTTAGATATCTCCACCAAAGAAAATGAGATTTGATTTGGTTGAACCATGTAAAATTGGAATTGCCAAAGAAGAAAGTTTACACAGTGGTATTTTTATTTATCTTTTATACACTGCAGCCATTTGCTATAGCCACACCTACTTTTTAGTCATAGTTTGTTAGATGTATATCTATATTTTTTGTCATTACATATCTCAAAATATGTTAAATGAAAAACAAAACTGGGGAAAATGTAAACAAAGTAATTTTATTAGGAATTTATTTTTGAAATTTGTAGGCTGATTTCTATAGCCACACTTATTATTTTGATGAATACATAATAAAATATTCAATTTACTGAACATTTTGTTTTTTTTAATAGTCAGTTGAACCTCCTGAAAAAAAAAATCTAGGCGTACTTCCAACCAGGTTTTTTGTTAGCCTAAATGCATTGTACAATGAATCCCCTGATTATTTCAACTGGATTTTGATCCAGTTTATGAGCTGGCTACTACAACAAATAGATTTTCCAACTATTAAACCAAGATTTAATTATCAAGCTAGTTTAAATACTGCCATTATCTTGCTGGAACACAAATTTTTTGCAATGATACTTCACTTAGAATTTAACCAAATAGTTGTTCTTATAGCCTGTTCCCATCGGTGCCATCCAAATCATACTTCATCTTTTCATCTGAAAATATCTTAAACTTTTATCATCTATCTTTTTATCTAAAAATTTCACTTGCAGTTCAGAAAAATAAATAAAGTTGTTAGATGTTTCATCAAATTCAACCAGTTTTTTTGCTTAATATTTAAAAAATAACAAAGATTTTACCTTATCTCATTAATGTGCCATGTTCAGTTTAGCAAATTCCAAATATCTCTTTTTGTGCATGGGAGTTAGGTTTGGAGCCTTCTACTGGGACTAGTGTGCAAAGACTAATCCCAGTATTATTACTGGGACAAACTGTTTCTTTACAAACCAGTAAGTTCAGTGTAGACTTGATCTTTAACAGTGATATGGTGGAATTTGAAGCTATCTATTCAGTTATCTCTGGCTGTTAGCTTGGATTTTTTCAGCTTCCATTTGTTTGTGACAATTTTTAAGTAATTTCTTACCATCTTTTGGATTTACCAACCCTACATGCAATTTTTCTGATTGGCACTGCCTTTTGTCTGTAAGCTTCAATCATTCCTTTCTCCTTTTCACTTAATATACTTTTGGCATTATAAAGCAATTTAATTTTTCCATTTAAATTTAGCTGACTAAACAAACACTTCATGTGTGGCTATTGAAAAAGAATACTCAAAGTGTTGAAAACTTATTGTTTGACATGTGTAACAAACACACAACAAAAAAAAACTTATAAGCAGGGCATGGTCAACCAATACAAGCAAATGACCATTGTTCCATACAGGCCCGCCGAGAGCCATAATTTTAGACGGTGAAAGAGATATTTTTGGGCCCTTTACCCATAATTCTAATATTTTAAACTATTACTGTATGCTTTTGCTGAATCAATTGTGGTTTAATTCCACATTGGTTTTTGAAATCGGCAATTGTTCACAATGAGGATGCAATCTTGTATTACAGTTTTATTTCTAGCTACAATTATTTCATTTACTAAAGAATATTAATTTAAAGAATAATTATTAACCGTTTTGAATTATTGTTTTGTTTTTTTTATGTAATTAGTTTTTTTTTCATTATTGGATTAAAGGATATTTCTGAAATAAAAATTCAGACTATTTGTTATGTTTCAACCATGTTCAATAATACAATAATCAATCTCAGCAAATATACAAGTACTAATAAAAACAGAATTTTAACAAATAGTTTATTCCAAGAATAGTTCATTTACAAAACAAAGGTGCTTTTCTTGCTTTTTTTGAAGCGAAATTTTGAATAACTTTGTCAAAATCAATTGACCTAGATATTGAAGATTCGAGACTCAACATTGCCAAATCCACTAACCGTCCTTGTAGCATTGTAGTTCTTAAAAAGTTTTTAATCAGTTTTAGTTTGCTTAATGAGCGTTCGGCGGATGAAACTGTAGCAGGAATTGTTAAGAATATTCTCAAGCATACACAAATATTTGGAAAAAGGCCATGTAAATTAGTTTGACTAATCGAATTTAGGAGTTCAAAGGGGCTTAATTGATTCGATCCAAAATTTGCATAATGTATAGATTTTAACTGTTTTATTTCCATTACAATATCTACTTCACTTAATAATTTTGCTTTCATTTCCAATGTATCCAAATCAATATTGAGATAATTCCACATGAAGCTAAACTTATCTGAAATGCTCTGTGCTGCTTTGAATCTTACAGTAAGGCCACCAATAACACTATCTAATACCACATAGAAAACAAATCTTCTAAAGCTTGATTCCTCCATGGTCTCATCTTCATTTAAATCTGTAAACCCTTGATCCTCTGGCTCTTTTGCAATTTGCACCACCACGTCCTCTTGATAGTTTGACTTCTATATCCAAATTCATTGCAACATTCTTTGATTCTGACCAGATATCTTTCCATTTATTCTGAAGCTCAAGAAGTTGTCTCAGTAAGTGGTTTATGTTGTCCACTTCCACATCTAAAGTTGCATTTCTTGCTTGAATAACTTTTTTGCAAAAATCAATCGGAACAAGAATTTTGTACCATATTGATGACATTATTATGCAGGAAAATGAATTAATATAATATAAGGCACCTTCTACTTCAGTTCTTGTTTTAGAAGTCAAATTTAATTCTAAAAGCTCTTCCAATGACAATTTAATCCCAGAAAGTTGTGCTGCAAAAGGTTTGACACTTTCAACACGATCTGACCACCTTGCATGTGACATTCCTTTTAGTGAGCAATTGATGTGTTTTGATAATATCTCTCATTGTTTTGGACTTGAGCTGAACAAATTATATATTGTTTGAATCGTTCCAAAAAATGTTACAGCTTCAGGAATACATTCTGTCGCATCATTTCCCACAAGATTAAGTGTGTGACATCCACAAGGGGAAAATAGTGCTAATGGACATAACTGAAGTATTTTGGCTTGCACACCATTGTATTTTCCAGCCATATTTGATCCATTGTCTTATGCTTGTGCCCTGCAATCTGAGAGAGGAATGGAGTTATGTTGAAATGTTTCCACTACCATTTGAGATATTTCATCCCCAGTTTTATTGTTGCAATCTACATGTTAGAAATTGTTCAACAATTTCATATTTTGAATCTTTTAATATTACATATCATAATATGAATGTTGTTTGCTCTGTATGTGATGAATTTGGCGTTGCATCAACCATTATTGCAAAATACTTAGCAGATCTTCTTTCTTGTAAAATATGCTGTCGCACCAAATCTGAGCATTCTGCAATGAATTCATTTTGAGTATCAGATGATAGATAATGAACTTGAAGTCTTTTGCCTTTTTGCTGAGATTCTTCCACTGATAATACATGTTCTTTAAGTACCCTTTCCAAATAAAAAAAAAAAAAAAAAACTTTTCAATACCCTTTCCAAATAAAAAACGTCTTTCTAATTCTCGCCAAGCTAGGTAACATTCTCTGTGAACATTACTCCTCTCATGCTCTGGAATCCTGTTACACAACTTTCGCCATTTACCAGTTGCTGCATATCCACCAGGTGAAGCCAATACTGATCGCGAACTTAAATTTCTCTCAGTAACAGAGCTTTTGGAAATATTACCAGAAAATAATCGACATGGAAAGCAAAATAATGCCTGTTTATGTTGACTCCAAACCAGCCAGTCTCTTTTATGAACTTCACCGTTGACATTCTTAAAATTTACAATTGTCTGAGGAAAAGCCTGATTGTTAATATCTTTGGGTAATATGTTAGGAAAATTGACATGGTCATTTATGACATACTTCTCTATCTCAGATTGAGAGGGAATTTCACTCAAAAGATAACCAATATCAAGAAGGACCTGACCACAATTAGAAGCAGAAAGGCTTACAGTCTCAATCCCATTTGAATCATCTTCATTATCTTCAAACGTTTCAATTTTTTCCCCATCAAAACAGTCAGTTAAATCATCGCTTATTTTATCTACATCATTTGCTTTAGAAACAGTGTCCTCTTGTTCATTATCATTGAGATTTGATGCAGTGACTCCAACATCAAAAAGCGTCCGCATACCCTTTTTTTGCATTCATAATATGTTTTTGTCTTTCTTTCCTTTTTTGACATCCTGACTTGTGAAGAGGCAGCATCGTTTATGATAATTTCTAAAATTAAAATTGTAAAAATGTCATGCTATTAAATACAAAATATAAAGAAGAATAGAGTATTAAATATGCAATTAATTATAAGACTTTATAATACTGCTTTACAGGTTATTTATTAACAGTATCAATTATAATTATTACCTATTTTAATCAAGGTTTTGATTAATTATTATAAATAAAAATCGTTACTGTTAGCAATATCAAAAAGCAGTAACACTACACAATATTGGAAGAAAATAATTATTAGCAAAACCTTGAATGTACTTTTAAATTGAAAAGGAGAAAAGACTAAAATTTATCAGCTGCACATTGAACTTGTAGGAACAATAGAAATGTACTTTCAATTAAGTCTGCATGAAAGAAAATTTGAAAAAGAGAAAAGACCCGACTGAAAAATTCTAAAGAGAATCTAACTAGAATTCTAAATTCTAAATAGAATAGAATAGAATTCTAAATTCTAAATAGAAATTGTAAGTTACAATTAATAATGGGAAAATAACGAGAATAAATAGAGGAAAGTATGGAGACATTTCAACCTAGATTCGAGCTAGATTACTGCAGACAGCGACTAGTTAGTTTCTAGCTGTCAAGCTCTAGTTAGATTCTCTTTAGAATTTTTCAGTGGGACCAAAATATGCTGATCTTTTAAGTGTATGAATATCTTTTTCTAAATGTGCAAAATATGTGTTTTTTTAAGTATGTCACCAATAAATTTTTGTAATTATTATTGTAATTGTTTTAAAAAAAAACTTTGGTTAATGGGCCCCAATTGTTCTATGGGCCCTGGAGCAGTGCACCACCCTCTCAGTGGGCCTGGTTCCATACAATGTTTGTGATTTGAACATTGCATAGTATTCAAAAGTAAGGCACAGCTATAGAATATGGTTATAGTGTATTAATTTGTTTTAAAAATAATAAACTTCTTATTGCATATGATATGTTTAAAGCAATATATTTTTTGTTGTATACTAAATATTTTTTCAGTAGTCTAAAAAAAATGTGATAAAAAACAAATGGTATGAATGTACATAATCAATGGTAAAGCTATCATGTTTTACAAATCATTTTCTTTGATCTATCATAAACAATAAAATAAAGGTTTTTGTTTGGCATTGCAAAAAACTAAAAGCACCATTAAAAAAATTCATATTAAACTTATTTTAAAAATTATTTTTATTTACATTTTTAGAAATAGAACTTGATGATCGGAACAATTCTCTTGTACACTTAAAAGCAAAACTAATAGCATGTTTTGATCCAGAATCAATAAAAGATATTCTTTTTGCTCTACATGAGTTGTCTCCAGAGGAATCACATGCTGTTGTATGTTTATTACATTGTTTTATTTGTTCAATAAAAATTTGTTTTTAATTTCCAAAAGTTTTTTACAAATATATGATGTATATATGTTCTACCATAATTGTTATTCATTTTTATAGGGTTATGAGTGCTCTATATATGAAGAGATTTTTGTAGATGTGCAGGATCTTTTAATGCAAGATACTGTTCACATATGTGTTTCAAAAGCTAAACACCTAAGTACACTTAAGGTAAACACTTGAAATTCTCAATGCATTTAAAACTTTAAGGAATATTTATATTATCAAAAAAATACCAAAGTATAATTTGTTAAAAATATAAAAGTATATATTCATTTGTCAGTTTGTTGTTTTTTTTATCTCTTAAAACATGCATAATTATTTTTGTAGGTTTTTATTACAAAGTTTATTTTTCACTTCATTGTTATTAGAAGCAAACCAAGTGATGGTTTGCTTCTAATAACAAGTTTGCTACTGAATACAAAAGTTCTTTTTGATTTAAAAGGATTTTAGGCAAGCCTTATCAATATTGAATATATGTGTGGAAACATTGGTGTCTTATGGGAACCGTGTAAGTCCTGGATGTTCAATTTCTCGTGTGAAAAATGTTTTACACCACGAGTTGCTATGGACTGAACTAAAATTTGCTGAGCATGATCCAGACAGGTTAACTTTATTTAGATATAAATAGTTATGCAAATAGTTCATGGTTTTCACTTACTTAAAATTAGCTAAACTTTCAAATTCTTTAGCATTCTACCAGTTCAACTTTAGTTTTATTAATTTAATTTTTTTTGTTTAAATGAGTAATAGTATGAAATTGTTATGAGCAGCGTAATATTTTTTGTAGTGCAAAACCCCAAGAGGCAATGAGGCGTTGTAAATCCTGTATTCAACATCGTACACAAGGTATCTTACTTTTGAATGCAATTTACAATAATATCATGTAATAAGAAATTTTTTTTGTTAATTTTATTTTTTTTTTTAGATCCATCACCACGACCACATATTTTTGAAGCCATTATTTTGTTTCTGTTAAATCATAAAGACTACGAGTTTCTCATTAATTTAGGAGTGACATCTGATGTTAAATGTGTAGATTATATACAAGTAGACCTCTTTTCGTTATTTGATTTTTACTAATACTAGTTTTCAGAGTACAAGACTATTTAAATTTTTCTATTTTTATTTTGGATAAGAAGTATTTGAGTTGATTAATGGAAGTTGTAAAGATTAGATGACATGATTGCAATTAATTTTTTAGCTTGGTTTTAATCTCTCTTCTGTAGTGTGTGGGCTTCAAAGAGGATTGGAAGTGTTAAGAAATGCTGCCAAAGGACTTTGGGAAGCAGGTCTCTATTTAAAATAAATGAGTAACAAAGTCTTTTTTTTTTTCTTTTTTATTTAATCAAGGAAATAAATTTTCATCCATAGTCTTAAATATTGTTCTGGATGGTATTATTGAAAAGCCAATAGAAGGAAAAGGAGAATTTATTTGGAACCAACAGCAGTGCTACATCAATAAGTAAATTTGTAAAAGATATTTTCATACATTAAAATATAAAATTGATAAATTACAGTAAAAAGTTGAACTAAAATTTTTTTTTTTGCTTTTTAGTTCTTTTTTAACATTAAAAATTATTTTTTTATTACCTTTGTAATGATAAATTTTCTTTAGAGATGATCTGTTATCATTCATTCAGCAAGTTAAAGTGAGTTTTTATAGTGCTGTAATATAATGTATATATAAACAGACAGGCAGATAAAAAAAAAAACAGGTAGATAGATGATAAATGAGAGATGATGTATATAGTTAGCAAAAAAATTAATGGACTAAGAGCTTTTTAGTTTTTTTTATTATAACATTTTTTTTTTTTGTTGAAAAAATTGTTATCATAAAAATTAATAAAATATTTTAATAATTTTGTCTGCAATCTTAAGTTTAATTTCAAATCATACTAGGATTTTTGTTTTAATTCAGATTGCAATTGTTTTAAAGAAAAAATAATACCAATCATTAGTTTTAAAAAATTTAAACAAATAATTGCTTTTTAATATTTTGTTAAATCTCCTTTTGGTTTGATTACAGCTGCCAAATTTATGGTTTCTTTTAGGTCAATTTGATTGCAAGTTTTTAATACTGCATCTTTTAGATCTACTTTTTTTCTAAATGACCTCTCTCCAATCTTATGGTCCAAAACACCCATAAGTGTTCAATAGGATTTAAGTTCGAGAACTGCGCTAATTCTACAGGATTTTCAATGAACCATTTTTGTGTTTCCTTTATTGTATGTTTGGAATCAATTTCATGCTCGAATATAAAATGTTTCCTTATCTTAATTTTCTGAAGATTTAAGATTCTTTGTATGTGTGTAAATTGCGGCACTCATAATGTTATCGATAAAAGCTGCCTTTCTAACTCCTCACCATGACATAGCACCCCCCAAATGATTTCTTATAGAAATAAATTTGTACTTTTTCTTTATGTTTGAAACTGTGTTGTGAGTGATTCCTATCAAATTTTGCACTTCTTAGTAAGTTTTTTCTTGATTAACTAAATCAACAGACAAATTTCTTTTGCAGTTGTCCAATTCTTTTTCTCGCATCCCATAATTCAAGAAATGGTTTCAATTTTATATTTTTTTTTTGTTTTTTATCATTTTATGCTTTTAAATAAGTGAAACCTCAATTACAAAACTTTCAAAAACTTGTGTAAATTGAAGAAAGTCAACTAGAATTTTTATTAGCCCGAAATATTTTTTGGTCACATTAATTCTTATATTAATTTCAAATTGTTCTAGAACAATAGCAGATTGGTACATACTTGCACAAACCTACATGACCTGCACATACTTAAGCATCTCAGAAAACAATAGGGTTTGAATTTAATCAAAACTGTTTATGATAAAATAAAGAATTTGTTAAAAATTTAAGTCTACATTCATTTGGTCCATTAGTTTTTTTGCTAAGTGTATATATACTGTAGAGACCTACTGAAGAGAGTTGTTTTTTAACAGTGGAAAAACTTTAGTTTTTAGTAAAAAACACAACATCTAACACTTTGAATAGCAAATGTAGCTGACAAACACTTAAGAAGTGCATTAGACATTAAAAATTTAATACACTTGTTAAAGTTTTAAAAACCTGTTTATTTTACCTGTACTAAGGTTTAAACCAATTGTTTTTGATATGTATGTATGTATGTATGTATGTATGTATGTATGTATGTATGTATGTATGTATGTATGTATGTATGTATGTATGTATGTATGTATGTATGTATGTATGTATGTATGTACATTCATATGTACGTACGTATGTATGTATATATGTATGTGTGTGTGTGTGAGTGAGAATATATATATATATATATATATATATATATATATATATATATATATATATATATATATATATATAAAATCTGTAAATTTTGTTTTGTTTTTCAGGATGATACTATACTGTCACTGTTACTCTCTTGTGTGTCTTCAATACTGTGTGCAACTAAGGTTTCCTTCATATTAATTATTGATATCAAATAATTTTTACATAGTTTTTACTAATTACTTTTAAATTATATTAAATTAAACACTAATCCAGAATTCAATACTTGTAACTCAGTACTATTGGTACTGGGTTACAAGTATTGAATTCTGGATTAGTGTTAAACAAGACTGATAAAATTTTTAGGTGGAAGGGGAATTACAGTTGAAAGATTCTTACACGCATCTTTGGCCAACTGGTTTTGTTGGGTACTCCATAGTTTTCTTCGTTCTTATTGTTTTCATTATTTGTATCAAAATCACATTATTCTTAACATTGTTTATCAATGGTTTGCATTTAGTAAAATTCCAACCTCCCCTTTAAAGATCTTACCTATTTTAAAATTACTTTGTGATTGTTGTCTCAAGCGAAATCCTAGAAATATTGCATGGTTAAGAATTATGGCTGATGTTTATTTAGGTATTTATTTTTTTACTTTTTTATTTTATGTAGAATTATGATTATGTATGCAATTGTTAAAATGTTATTTAGATGAAGGAAATTACAAAAATGCTATGAAATGTTATCTTGAACTTGGCTCAATAGCAACATCATTTTTTAGTCGTTCAGTTCCTTCAAGTGTTTGGGATGATAAGGTACAGTGTTTTTAGTTTTATATCTATATTTTTATATTTTTTAGTTAAAAAAATGGGCAAAAATAGTTTGGCGCATAAATTTAACCCTGAGACCTCTGATCCTAATATACGTAAACTCAAATAGTCAAATTCATATCTGTAAATGTCATAATGCAGAAAAGTTATAAAGAATAATTATATTTATTAATTGGTACACAACTTTATATCTGCTATTGATAATTATAACTGAAAAAATTATTTCTGTGTTGGCAATTTAAAGTAGAAAATTTTAAAAACGGTTTTTTTTAGAGATGAAAAGAAAGATTACAATACTTACAACTTTCTTATTCTTAAATCTTTCCACATACTTTTTCTGAAGTCATTAAGTGATAGGCAACAGATTTTTATTAATTTTGCCTATTCATAATAGCTTAGACTACAGACCATGTTATCTAAGGTAACATATTCAGACAAATGTCATCAAGGTTTTAAAATAAGTAAGACACCCATTTACATTTGGTTTTATGAAATACTTCTTGCAATAAGATGTTTTTATCAAGTTTTCTCAATTCTATATATAGGTATACAAAGGTATGATCAAATGTTGTCAAGAGCAAAAATCTTATACCCAGGTAACATACTTCAAAATAATGTGAAAAAAAGTTTTCTTATATTTACTTTGTTTTTAAGTTGTTATTTTTTGTTTTTTTATCATTGAAATGTGTCTAAGTGTATAGATACTTAAAGGAGGTGTATAGACAAAGAGATTTCAAAGATTTGTATCATTGATTAGTTTATATATTATTCTATGATTGACTAGCTTTAGATCTTTTTAAATTAAATGATAATGAATTTTTTGAATATGGATTATTTTAATAATGGTTATGGAGTGAATTGCACTAGTAAACTGAAAATAATGTTATATAAATAAAATAGATTTTTGTCCATAGGTTATTGTTTTGTGTCAGTTCACAGATCCCATAGATTACAATACCGCTTTTAAAGCTGCACAAGAAAGATCTAGGTAAGATGAAGCTATAAAAAAGATTTGATTTTACAAAACTATTAAAGGTTCGATTAATATGTTCAAGATTTTTAAATGATTTTTTTTTTTAAGTGATGATGGATCGGATTGTTTCTATGATTGTTTGTGGGATGTAAATATATTAGAGTACCTTATTTGTATCTTTTCATGTAAAAATTATTTCTAAATTGCTATTATCATTCAGTTTTGCTATTTGTTTTATCTTTGTTTTTATTTATATTTGTTTTATATTTGTTTATATTTATGTTTGCTTTATATTTGTTTATATTTACTTGTTTGGTCAATAAGCATATAAAAAATTATTCTTGTAAATAAATTGTGAAGACAATATTTAAGCTTCCTATTAAAGCAGGTGATATATAACTTTTTTGGATTTTTATCAATACTACATCACACATGTGTAGCTGTGTATTCCATGCAAAAGTGATTACTTTTGCATGGAATACACAGCTACACATGTGTGATGTAGTATTGTACGATGGTTAAATATAGATGGGCCAATAGGGGGGCTTACATGGCGCAACAATGTTGCTATGCGCCATGCAAGGACCTTTACTACCTTTATCACTGGGAAAGCACTGAATATGGAAGAAACTGCTTCCCAGTTTTAGATTTTGTGATCTCTTGGCTACTTTTTATTCTTAATTAGAAAAAAGAGATCAGCTCTCTTAAGAATTTTCCAGATTTCTGCTATAACACAACTATCTCATTGAACTTTATAAATTGAAATGTAAATAGTTTTTAGTCATTAAAAAAGCTTCTCAATACGGTCATGATTATCTTTCTGTTCACAAATAGTCAGCAGTATTAGCCAGTGCTTTACATATGACTGAAAAATCAGGCGAGCTAAGCAACTATATGTAACATTAAAATCATTTCTCTACTCTAATAAACCATGCATTTTTTTGACATTGAGTGTATTATCAGGCAAAACTATTCACAGAGCAACCAAACTGGTTCTAGTATTTTTATTTAAAATTAATTGCAACTTTAACAAAATAATCTGCTTTTTGTTCACTATCCATTAATCAGCTTCAACTTCCTGTTTATTTTAGCTTTGATATCAACCTCACACTTACTAACATGGTATTGTGAGGTTGATATCAAAGCTAAATATTAATTACATGGAATACAGTAAGAATCATCTGAATCTTGTTGTAATTTTTAAGTAAGTTTATAAACATTTTTGTTTAATTAAAAACTTTATGAACACCTTAACTTATGTAGTTTGCCATGCTAAAAGAGGTGAAGTGGAGAAAAGAAAACTTGCTGTAAGTTTTTTTTTTATTTGTGTGAATTTTTTTATTGTATGTAGCAGTGTATGGACTATATGTTGCAAACAATCAAGTAGTCTGCAAGTATAATATATATAATATATAAATATATATATATATATATATATATATATATTTGCAAATATAATTTAGTATTCATAATTTTTCATGCTTATATTGTTTTAATCCTCATAAAAACTTCATTTTATAGTTTTAATTTCCATTCAAATCAAAAGTTTTTAAACTAAATAAATTTTACAGCAAGTCAAATGGAAAATTTTGAAATATATCAAATTTTTTAATGATTTTTCTTTTTTCTTTGTAATAATAATGCTGTGGTTGCATGTTTCATTTATTAGGTAAAAATACTTGGCCAGCCAGAACTAAATAATCGTGACAGCCCACAAATACTTGAACAATCAGCAGAAGTGCGAAAGACAAAATTTTTGCGTTCCCTAGCTAAACTTTACTGGGCTTGAACATTTTTTTTGAAAAAATTGTCTTTGTGAAGTCTTCTAAAACAACAGTATTGATGATGAGAGAGGAGAGCACTTGAAGCACCAATTAAGATGAGAACAAATGTCAGTTACCTGGAATAAATTGCAGTTTTTTCATTGTAGAATACTGGAGTAAAAATTCTAATAGCTTTATTTTGATTTTCCAAAAATAAACATCTAAATTATTCTGTGGTATAAGGTTTTCAAGGAAACTATGAGTTTGAGAACTTTTGTGCAAACTGATGCAGAAAGTTACATTTGAATAATTTGTATTTTGTTTTAAATTTTTATTCTGTGAAATAAACCTGCTGAGTTGAAAATATGTTTGTGTTTTCGTTTCTTAATCTTAAATATAAAATTTGATGGATTTATGTATTTTCAATGCTCCATATATAAGTTATTTATAAGTTATTTATAATACAAATAGTTTATAGTAGTTTATGTTTTGTATTCTATTCATACATTTAAACTCAATTGTTGAAGCTTTTCTGCTTTACATTTTATTATATTAACATTAAAGTATGGAAAATGGCAAAACTGAATTTACTAAGTATCCTTTTGTTTGAAATATGTTAGTTATATTTAATAGTTATGAGCTCTACTTCAAGTGATGAAGATGAAGAAGAAACTAGAAGAATAAGAGAATCAGTAAATGGATTTGAAATCAGTAAGCATTCATGTACTTTGAAATTGTAAATACTGTAGATGTTTTATATATTTACATTTGTAACATACTTATTTTAGGGCTGGAAAAAAAAACTTTGAAATCTGGCTTATTTTTCCATGCATCTGGCTGCATGAAAAATTATTAAGATTAATATTACTTGTATATTTTTAAAAAAGTTATCAGATGTTTCTGAGTGCTACTGAAAAATACTAAAACTATTAGTGAGGTGTTAAATCTGATTTAAACTTGTTTTTAAATTCTTTTTTTATTCTCTTTGCTGTCTCTTCTAATCTTATGGTATTTGTTGAAATGTTTCAGCTCTAACATAACTTGCATAAAATGAAGATAAAAGTTTAAAGATTGGTCCATTAGGAACTTTTATTATTAACATGAAAAAAACCTAAAGCTAGAATTGCAGAAGTATTCATCAATAGTAGGGTTGTAAAAAAATTTTTTTTTTAATTTCTTTTTTTTTTTACTATGAAATAAATATTTTTTTAGATTAAAAGTAGGCTAATATTTCATTATGCATTGATTCTAAATTGACTTTAAATGAAATGTTGGTGTAATTGAAAGTAAACAGATTTTCTGTTTGAACTTGTTTTTTTCTTACATTTTTACCAACTTTTTACATTAGTTGATATTTATAATTTGAAATCATAGAAGTAATAGTTTCAGTAAATAATAAAAATTAAAAACAAAATAGAAAACATCCTAAGGCCATAAGTTAAAGATAACATCCTAAGGTCATAAGTTAAAGTGGTTAAACTTAATATTTGGTTAATCAACTTCTGATTCAGTATTGTAGTCATTGGGCTCATCAGCCGCATGAGTCTGAAGATTCATTGTGAGAAGTTGATTTTCTAATAACATGTTAAAAAGTTCTCATATTTTGTGAGTCAGATATTTTATTTG
Source organism: Hydra viridissima (assembly GCF_058129835.1). Lineage (NCBI taxonomy): Eukaryota > Metazoa > Cnidaria > Hydrozoa > Anthoathecata > Hydridae > Hydra > Hydra viridissima. The sequence goes on along the minus strand of NW_028324311.1, from coordinate 6,996,596 downwards.
TGTAATTATTTTAGTTTTTTGATGGAATAATAAAGGAGTGGTTCTTCCAGTTCTAAATCTAATATCAATATAATGACTCTTGTCCTCATAGAGGAGAAGTGACGTTTTTTAAACTACCTAGTAATTGCAGTTAATGTCATTGATCTGACTTTTTTTAGAGTTAATGTATGTGATGAAGCCAAAGCACTTTGAAGTCTCTTTGTTGTACTAGAGGATTAAGGTGGTTAATTGCAACTTGAGTCAACATCTTCAATATCAACATCAATAATACCCACATTGCACAGTGGGCCAGTAGGTGGACAAAATGGGAAAAGTTTTAGTTGTCTAATCTTGAAAACCTATTTAATTTTAGTATCTACATATATTAGGAGAAATCTATTGATAATTTATTTATATTAAATCCCTTAGTTACCAGGACTCTAAGCATTTGAATAGAGATTAAAAAAAAAAAATTATAAATAAGTAATTAACGGTGACATCAACGTTGTGTTATATTTCAATTACATTACGTTTTTACATTATTAGTACATGTTATTCTAGAGTATTTAGAGATAAGAAAAACCAATGTGTGAAATAAATTTGTCATAGCATGTTATCTCAGTTATACTTTGAAAATCACAGATTAAAAAAAAAAATTTCTTAAGAAACTTATTTTTTACCGCACAATAACTAATAATTACCACAATTTGCCATTTGTTGTCTTATATTTATTTGAGCTTTATGATGCTTCAATTGAGTTTTAACTGATTGCTCGTCCCGTTAAATCCCCGTTCAGATTTTATGTATGTTTTAACTTTAGCAACAACTCATTTTTACATCAACGCTGTTTTAACAGTATTTTACTTGCGCTAAGTGCACAATATTGGGGGCATGTATTAAAATGAGATTCACAATTCTTATGAGGTTAACTTTTTTTGGTTACTATGGATACCTTTGCATAGCATAGCAACAACATATTTTTGGTAGTTGTTAGTAATTTAATTACTAACACTGACAGTAATTTAATTACTTTTAATTTTAATTACTAACACTTGTAGTAACTTAATTACTAACAAGTATTAGTAGTCCAGGCGGCATATATATTATAACATTTTACTTTTAAATACAAAATACTTGTTACAATAATTATTTAGATATGGTTTTGTTAAACTTAGACATTCATAATTTTCTCCAAAAAAACAATCTTAGTATTTCAAAACAAAATATTACTGAAGATATATTAAAATTTCAGCCAAAATTTGCTGATTTTAAAGACGTTAATTTTAGACATGCTGTTCAACAATTTGTTTACTTGTATAAAAAAAAGTGGAAATCTGCAAACTATACTGTCAAAAATTTTGAAAAGAAGTTTGTGAACTGGCTTAATGAATATTTAATCGTCAGAAAAAAAGACAATGAACCAACTGCAAGTAGACGTGGTCGAAAACCAGTTGCATTTGATAATAGTTTTAATAAAACTAAAAAACGACGTGTATCTTGTTTAATTGAATCTCATTCATCCACTGAATTATTTTTTGCTGCTAATAAAAAATTTAGAGATGAATCTATTGTTATTGCTGCCAAGAACGTTTTAAATATTTCAAATACAGATAAAGCAACTAAATATTCAGCAGACGAAGCACTAGCTTTAATAATTGATGCAAGTCTGACAAAAGCATCCTATCAATTGATTAGAAGCGGAGCCTTGGAGAAAGAATATAACATCTACCCCCCTTACAATGATGTCAGAGATGCAAAATTGAAATGTTATCCTGCAAACATAACAGTGGAGGACTATTCAGCTTCAGTTCCTTTAAAAGATTTAATAATTCATACTTTGCAAAGAGTCTGTGCAGTTCAGGAACCTGTGCTAAGGCACTTGATATTGAACGACAAAGCAATAAAAACCATGACACTAACGTGTAAGGCTGGTTTTGATGGTGCTACTGGGCAAAGCATTTATAAACAAGTTTTATCAGAACCCGACATTAACAGAGATTTAAAGCGTGAAGAATCATTATTTGTTACTTGTCTAGTACCATTGGATTTGACTGGATTTAACAACAGCAACAAAAAGATGCCTATTTGAAGAAATTAAAAGTCATCCTCCACAGCCTATTGTAGACCCATAAGATTTGCATACAAAATGGAATCCAAGGAATCTGTGATTGAAGAAGATCAGTACATTAAAAGTGAGATAGAAAGCTTGGGTATGATTTTATTAGAGGTTTGCGGATCTTCTATTGAAGTGAATTGTATTATTGAACTTACAATGATTGATGGGAAGGTTCAAACAACATTATCTGAAAAAAATAACTCATACCAATGCTGTTCAGTGTGTGGTGTCTCTCCAAATAATATGAATAGTCTTGATATCCTTAATATAGATTATACTAACAGAGAGTTCAAGTATGGTCTTTCCAGTCTTCATGCATGGATTCGATTTTTTGAGATGGTATTACAAATTGCATATAAAAAAGAAACAAGAAAGTGGCAAGCAAGATCTAAAGAACACAAAGAAAAGGCATCTGTAGCTAAACAAAAGATTCAGACTGATTTTATGAACAAAATGGGACTTGTTGTTGATTTCCCTAAAAGTGGTGGTTCTGGAACAAGCAATGATGGCAATACCTCAAGGCGTGCTTTTGCAGCATATGAACAAACAGCTGAAATTCTGGGTATTGATCAAAACCTTATATTCAGATTTTACATTATCTTGGTAATGCTCTCTTCAAGATATGAAAGCCTAAAGTTCAAGGATTATTGTTTTGACACTTTTAGACTATTTGTGTCCCTTTATCCATGGTATTACATGGCTCAATCAGTTCACAAAGTATTGATACATGGACATGACATAATTAAAAGCCATACATTACCCATCGGACTTATGTCAGAGGAAACTCAAGAGGCTAGAAATAAAGGCTTTAAATCTTATTGCGAAAATTTCAGCCAAAAAACATCCAGAAAAGCAACAAATACTGATCTTATCAATAGACTCCTATTTTCCAGTGATCCTGTTATTTTATCACTGCGTAAATCAACATCACACCAAAAAATTCATAAAGCATTTCCTTCAGATGTTTTACAATTACTTAAACAATCTTCAAACGTTATTATTGTTTTATAATTTTTTGATGTAATTTAAAATTGATAATGTTTTCTTGCACTATTTTTTGCTTTTATTATTCCTAAAACATTATTTACCTAAATACTCAATTTTTATTCAATATAAGTGGGTCAAAAATCCAATAAAATATTCAAATATCAATTTACCACTTTGTAACTAAGGAAAGTATCCGGTAACTAAGCAATATAAGTATCCATAACAACTTAATTTAAAAAATTATCACTTTTGTAAGAAGTATGATCTCATATTGATACTCATACCAAATTTAGTGAATATAGTACTTGTAAAATATCTGCAGATAACAAAAGTAGGTTGTTGCTAAGCAAAATAAAGGTATCCATAGCAACAAAATAAAAAAATATTACCTTCATAAAAAGCGCAGACATCATATTAGTACTCATACTAATTTTAGTGAATATAGCTCTAATATTAAATTAGTTACGAATTTTGTCCAGTAAAAGTGCATTCTGGCCCACTGTGCATTGTGTACTTGATTGCTAGATTGAGATTCATGCAACTCCTCTCATACACTTTCAGACTTGCTCTTTGTATTTTCCTCATTCAAATATTTATATTTGATGCTGTCATCACATTGCTTGCAATTTGTAATGTGTACCTACATCACAAATTGCGAGCAAAATTGTGATGACAGCATCAAATATAAATACACAAGTACCATTATTTGCAATATCAACACATCAAAAGTTATATTTCATGCAAGCCCCTTTTTTACCTTTTATTTAATTAAAAAGCTTAGTTACACTGCTTTTTGGTATCTCTGAAACTAGTTATTTAGTATTTCTTCAACATATGATCCCTGCTTTTAAGTAAAGAAATGAACTTAATATGGTATTAAAGAATTACTCAAGTATTCAATTATAATATGGTCTATGTGACTATGTATGCAATAAATGTAAGATTGTAGAAATGTAATCATTTCTACTGAAACTGAACCAAGTAATGTAATCTAGTAGAAATGTATTACATATGGATAAGCCTGTAGAATCAAATACTGTTAGTAACATTCTCTGAGTTGCTTTTAAGTTTTAATATTTTATAACTTTATAGGTATTTATTCATTTAATTATCAATAGCTTAACACAATCCCAGACATCCTATCAGAAGAGTCTGAAGAGAAAAACTGTTTACAAAAAATGGCCTAAACAAGGCTGACAGCCGAACTGTGACCAGTTATATTCCTGTCTTCAACATGTATATCCCTGGTCCACACTTGGTCTGCACATTACAGCTCAGTATAAGAATGAGCTGTTATGTTTACAGTCTTCAAGGTATAGTTGATAGTACTATATTGTTTAATTTTTTTTTTTATATAATATTCTGATCTGTCTACTGTATTTTGGAAAACAAATGAAGATAAATATCTCAATAATTCTTACAAAGTGTGTACTTTTTTATTTTTTAACTCTGATCATTAGCTAAGGATTTAAAATCTTAATTCTATTTGTAATTGGTGTATTAATTAAAAACAGTGATGAAGCCAGTATTTGATTTAGTATTTTCTTTCTCCTTTTCCTGCTTTTTCAAAATGTTAAACTCAGGATCACTTTTAGGAGAGTTCTGAGATGCAAAACCCATAGAACTACTAGGTTCAGTGACAAGAAATTCTTTAGCTGAGTTACTGATATAACCAACCAACTGAACAGTTTATTCATTTCTCTTCTCTTTTCTTTATCTATTATTATCTATTTCTTTTCCATTATTAGTTTTTTTCGCTGGAGTCTGAGATCTTTCGTCTAGTTTGAAAATACCGCTTTAACCCAGGAGAATTTGACTGGCTTCATAGTTAATATTACAGCTTAGATTTTAAAATACTTAAAATGATGTCAGTCAGACTAAAAAAAAATTTTATGCCCTGAAAAAATATGTAAACATTTCTGGTAGTGGACAGAAAAAATTTGTAAATCTTCTAAAAGATATCAAATCAACCAATCATTTTGTTTGTTGACTTCAACATTTTCACATATTTATTTTTCAGACTTTCTTAATTTTTATGATTTGATCTCTTTTTCCTTCTGTTTAAGAGGTGGCCTTCTTTCATTGTCTTCTTACTTTGAAATGCATCTAAACTGTAATTTAAAACTCAAATTAATTATTGTGTTAATAAATTTTATATATATATATATTTAACTTTGTTCATTTATGATAAAAAGAACAGCATTGTGCAATTATAATTATAATTTGTAGACTAAATAAAAAATCACCATTACTTTCATGGAATTACTTTGTTTATTTTTTATTATGATATTTTAATTATAAAGAGCAAATTCAGCAGTACTCAGAAACCTCCCACAAAATGCTGTTATATTAAAAAGTGCATCTAATAATCAGAAGAGCAATATTTAATGCAACTATCATTTTTGAGAAATTTGTATGATAGTGTTTCCTGTTCTAATGTATTTATGCAAATATATAATTGTTTTTTTTTTCTGATCCAAATTTTATTTAAACTCTGCTTTAAGACTCGATTTCCCATCTACAAAAGTATAATTGATACCTGATGAATAAACACATCATGTAGTATTTATGTTTTTAAAAATTTTTACAGTGAAACAGCTATCAGAACTGGTAGGAAAAACACCTGCTACAAAGAGTGTTCAAATGGGAAAAAGCAAAAGGTCTTTTTATTGGCATTATTGTTTACATCTTTTAGGACATCATTATGTAAATGTTTGTTAAAATCTATATTAAGCTTAAATTAATGTTTCTTACTTGATCAACTGGAATTCTAAATTTAACTGCCTGCACTAAGAAATTTAAAGTACTTTTTTGGTAAATGTAATTAACAAGTACTATATTAAGTTAACAAAATTTTGCAATTTGCTTGATAAACAAATTACTAATTTCAAGCCAAACATTTTGGCTCTTAACACTTACAACTTTGAGCCAGAAACATGCAGACATGAGATATAATAAAATACATAAAATATACACATAAAAAAAAAACATTTGTACTTTTTTATGCATTGAATTTAAACCAGGTTTAAAAAAGTTTTTTATCATAATGAAAAATCTTACTCTTAATACAAAAGCATAGTTTTTTAATGCTTTAATTTTTTTTTTTGGTTTGATTTTATCCATCCCTTTAAGTTATGAAACAAAGAAACCAATTTTAGTTTGTATTTGTAATGATCATCATCTCTCTTTAAGATGCAGTTATAATGCATTTGCTATAAATATGTATTTTTTTAACATTTAAAAATGACAGAGCTTCAAAAGATGATATGGCTGATTTGAATGTTTTAAAAATAACACCTGAGTTTCAAAAGTTTGCGTCTACAAAGTTGTCCGATTATTTAGATGAGTAAGCTGCTTAATTTGTTTAAACTTTTTATTCGCGTTTTTCATTTTTTGAAAGAAGTGCATTTATTTTTTGAGACTAATATGCATTCTAATAAATAGGCAGCCTTCATACTCTTTTTTTAATAAATTTTTCTTACTTTGTTTTATTGATATATACTTTTGTATATTTACACTATTTAATTTTTCTTTGTTGAAGTAATTCACTCTTTCAATAATGATTTTTACTTTTTTAAGTATGATTTTAGAATTTTCTTGCTTTTGATTTTTTGTATTCTTACAGGATTTTGAAGGAGAAGAAAATAGATTCGCAAGCATGTAAGGTATTTTTTATTGTGTTTTTTTTTTTAGTTTTATTGAATGTAATTTTTTTCATCAATTTAAAAATTGTTTTTAAATTTTAAATTTTTTTAAAATCTTAGCCTTTGTGCCTGTTCAAAATGGAAAAAAAGAAGGTAAAATACTTTTGGTAGATTTTTTTTGTTGATTAATTTTAGGAACAGAGTAAGTTTGATTTAAACTTACTCAGTTTCTAAAATTGATAAACAAAGAAACAAAGTGGTATAAAATACACCAATTTAACTACATATGAATCAATTGGTGTTTTAAAAACCTTGTTTTACAAATTTTCTTATGGAAAGAAAGAGTTGGTTTTAGTAATTAAGTTTCTTTTTTTTATTTTACTTTATATTTGTAAACTTTTTACTTAAAACGTTAATATCATCATCAGTATACTTTCATACTCAAGCAAAGATGTTTTTATACTTTCGTGCTCAAGATGTTTTTAATATTTTTAAAAACTGTTAAGAGAAATTTTCCCATCAATTTTCCTGATAAATTTAGCAAAAATTCTTTTGTAGTTTGCTTTCATTTTAACTAAAAATTTTGCTGACCAAAATTTACATAACTTTTTTTGTTGCTACTAAATTAAATATTGCATCTCGTTCAAACAAAATGTATAATATACATATTAAACTTCAACTTTCTTATCACATTAACCTTGAAGTAAAATTTTTAAAATTTTCAGTTTTTTAACAAAACTGGATCCTAAATTTAAAATTCAAGTTTTATTCTTGTTAATTTTCACTTTGCTTAAAATCATGCATAAAACTAAAGGGTTTGAAAGCTTTTAACTTTTGGTTTGAAGGGTTTTAAATCTTTAAGTATCAAGTTTTTTCATTAGTTGTTTTAAAATTCCAAATTATGTGTTGCCTATTATCTTCTTAAAATAAAATATTAATAATGATTGCTGTTTATAACAAAATCATTTTAATGGTTTTAAAGCCTAAAAATGTAACTGAAAAAATGTTTTTTTTTTTTTAAGGTATTCATCTTTATTCCCATTCAAAGTTGATTCCTGATGACTTTGATGAAAATTGTGTTAAGGTAAAACCAAAAAGAACGAAAAAGAAATATTCAAGCAGGTATTCATTTTTACTCCAAATAAGAAATATTTAGATGTTGCAGGTAAAGGCTGGGTTCTTATAAAAAAAAATTCCGTTCTTAATATTAGAGCACATACAAGTGTATTATAGTAGCTTACAGGATTTAAACTTAAATGTTAAGTTTTAATTGCATGCTGTTTTTCCTGTGTTTTGATTATTTTTGCATAGCATTACTTGCCAGCCTGTAAAAGAATTATTATTAATTTAATGAACTTTAGTCATGCAGGGCGTACAGAAACTCATAAGAAATCTTTTTAAAAATGCTCTATTGTGATGAATCATAGAGCTAAGCTTACAAATATTGGAGAACAGTAGGTATTTTTTGTTTATAAAATCTTTTGTAAAGCTTCTCTAAATGTGTCAAAAACAATTGATAAAAAAGCTATAAATGAGCTGATTTTCTCAGGAATGAAGCCTGCAAGCAATTTGGCATCTGTTTAAAGACTGAAAAATGTAAGAACAAGACATCATCTGGTCATTGGTTCAATAAAAGACTGCGAAGGTCAAAAGGTTACTCAACATTCTAAAAGTAGAAAAAATTATATAAGTCTTAAAAAGGCTGAAGATGTCTTAAAAAATATCAGCCATACTTTTTCAAATGAAACATCCTGTAGCAGTTATGATTTTTAGCCCTTTTGCTTCAGATGGAAAAAATGCCTCCAGTATTTTTTTCTAGTGGCTTAATTAAATCTGATTTCAACATATATATATTGTAAAAAAGATTCCTGGGTGAGGTCCAAGATCAGTCCAGACATAAAGGTTGTGTTCCACCAGGATGGGGCTTCTGCTTAACTGCCAAAAAAAGTTCAAAAATGGTTGTCAACTAACATGCCTGGGTTCTGGTCAAAGGAAAAGTGACCTCCAAGCAGCCTTGACCTGAATCTCTTAGGCTATGCCATATGGGTCAACATTGAGCCCATATTGAGGATATATTGAATGATTGTCTTGCTAAAGGATAAATTAATATATTTTATTTATATAATTCAATCCATTTTAATTATGCTTTTAAGCAGTAGACTTGATTTTTTAAGTCAAAGTTTTTTCTTACGAGTTTCAGCACACCCTGTATTTATGTTGATTTATTTAACTTATTTTACAATTGTGAACAAACTTTGTCAAGATACATTGATTTACTTACTTTTTTGTGTCAACTTATTTTAGATTTCTACTTCAGTAAATGACTATTTAATAAGTATTCATTACATTTAGTTCAAAAAATGAATTCATCATTTAATGGGTAGCTGTTATATTTAATTAAGCTCCTAGAAGATAATTCACATTTATTATCAAATTACTATCCAAAAGAGTGTAATCAGGCCAGAAATCCAAGTCATTGAATGTTGATCTGTTTTCAAAGTTTGTAATGAGTTAACCTCTGACAGTCTCAAGCCCTAACTTCCCAAAAGCCATCTTGATATCATCAGTAACAATTTCAGATTCTAAAAAAATCAGAAGAACTGCAGAAATAAAAAGCCCAGGTGTCATTGTCAAAACTATTACATCTATATGATAAGGACAGTATTCAAATCCAAACATATCCCGCACCATTAGTGCTTATTGAGGTAGTTCTCAAACTGGACCTTAAAAAGTTTAAAATGAAAAAATAAACATAGGCATAGTATAAATTATAGGTAAAAGATCATCACTAAAGACTTTGATGCAAGAATTTAATTGTTTTAAACTGTTACTAAATTTTATATTTTTTATTTTTCTTTAAAGTGATGACGACGAATCTTTTAAAAGATTCCGCTCAGTTGCAGTTACTGTCGAGAGTATTATGGAAGGGGCATGTGATTATGCTAAAAAAGGTAGTTTGTTGATATTTCTTAACTAATTTAAGACTAAACAGGAAAAACTACAGCTGTCCAATTTACATCCTGAAAGTTGAAATGTCACTGACTATAAACCAGTGATAACCAATAATATCCATAATATAAGCATGTAAAAAAACGTTAGATAAGCGTTTTTCAGTTTTTTACTTTGATTTACTCATATACTATTTTTTTCAAAAGTATTAAAAGTGGACAACTGTTGGTCTTCCCCTGTACTCTTCTTTTTTTTTTTTTTTTCTTGTCTTTATCTTTAGGACCCATCATTTCAAATGGTATGAATCATTTAAACAAAATCACCAATCAATACCTAACTCTGTTTATTTACAGAATTGGGTATTGATTGGTGATTTTGTTTATAAGAGTTCAAAGTCAAAACAAATTGACTTGCAGTTTGAAAAGTATTTATGTGTGACTGAAACAATCTGACAGACTCTTGAAACTTTATGCAAATTGCTTTGTAAAATAATCAAGTTTTTTTGAACTTCATTCGTCGTTGAAATCGTATATTGGCGAACATGCAATTTTTCCAAATTGAGTTAATTACATTATCCTGTGTTTATTTATATCCTTTGGTTGCCAGGATACTTGCTGCAACTTGACAAAGCATGTTTTTGGCTTTAAAATTAAGTTTAAAGTTTATAATAATTTATAAAAATCCTGAGCAGTTCAAACGAAAAAGGCTAAATTGCAAACTGTAACACAAGCTCCTTTGATTGGTCAATAAAAAATGAAGCCCAATTAGTTAAATATGCTAAGTAAAGAAAAGTTTTACCTCCTGAAATAACATAATATAAAATGTAAGAGTTAAGTAAAACCAATTATATCCAGAAGTAGTAACTTTTTATTTGGGGTGAATTTTTTTTACATTTCTGTCAATGGAAAATAAGTTTGTAGTAATTATGAGATTTAGCAGTAAATACTCCTTTGCAATTTCACACATTAAACACAATAATATAACTTTATAGCTATTTCTTGTTATAGAACATTATTGAATGTAATTTTAGATAGTGTATTGATATTCTTTATATTATTAATTTGTCAGTTTTTACAAATATTATTAATCTTTATTGAAGTGTTCACCGTTTTTTTTCTACTGGATATTTTACATAAAAATACACGTAAAAAAAAGAATTATAAAATTTGTATGTATTCCAGACGAGAAGTCGCCAATAACGAAGGAGGGGAAGAAAAAGAAGAGCAATAAATCAGCATCGAGAGTTACTTAACAGCAAATAAAAACCTGTTTTAAAATATGAAAATACACAACACTTAAGTGTTATGAATTTAATTCTTATTTTACTTTGGTATAGAAATTTGAATAAGAATTATATATTGCAGTGTAAACGTCGTACTGGATAATTTATTAAGATTATTTTCTTTTAAGAAAATGTAAACTGGTATTTTATGTTTCTTTTTAAACGCTGGTCCTGAGTTTTTCACCAGAAGGAGAAATTGGATAGATTAATGATATAATGCAGGCCTACACTTGAACTAAAGTAATTTGGGTAAAGTTCTTTTCCAAGGACTTCAATATCATTTTCGTTCTATGAACTTTTTATAATTTCCCGAAGATGTGATGTTGATCTTGGACCTTTGCTTGGATTTTTCAATCTTGATAATGGAACGACTCAATCGAATTTTTTAGATTTTAGGTAGTGTGGCCACTCCTTATAATTTGGCGTTCGTTTTCTCATTCTTCGTTTTTCTTTTTTTTTTTTTTTTCTTTTTTTTTTCTTTTGTACAAAATTTTTTTGTTTCTTTTGTACAAAAACTTTTTGAATAGTAATTTGAGTCATCTTCATGAAATACAAATCCTCTTATAATTAAAAGTGTTCCTTTACGACAGGCCCCAAAAAAAAGTTTTCTAATTTTTGTGCTTCCTAGCTCTAGCAAATTTTTTCACTTTACTTTGTAAGGGTTACAGAGGTTTTTTATAGCGGCTATTCACCTTTTTACATGTGTACTTTAATAGTCGCAATACATTAGGGCTTATTCAGACTTTCTGTAATTTCTGATCCAGTCAATCCTCGAATTCGAATGGTCTATTGAAACCTTATTTTCATATTTGTGCTCATGCGAGGTCTTGAAAAAGGATGAGTTTTGAAAAAAAAACTTGGACAGTTTATCAGTCATTTCAAAGAAAATAACATTAACAGATATTCAGCAAACTATATAATACTTATTTTAATCCAAACATCCGGATTTGTTTAAAGGATTTTCTTAACAGTGAATAAGGTGGATGCAGTGAAAATAAAGTGCATGCAGTGAAAATAAAGTTCATGCAGTGAAAATCAACCCGGTTATTATAATTTTTGAGAAAATGTCAAGTTTTAAGTTTCAACGAATTTATCAAATCCATGACTTGTTTTTTATAGTTAAGTATTTGGGACGCGCAAAACGTTTGGGAAAACGGTTAAACTTTTGCCATTGCTCTTTCAAAGTTTCAGTTTTAAAATTATATTTTGGCTTTAAAATACGTACGAAGATACTTTTGCAGCATAAAATTTTTTTACGTTTTCACAAAGTTCGTAGTGTGAAGGCGAAAGTTTTATAACATCGACCCCTGGGGTAAATCTTATAAAACGTCTTCGTAACGCCTACGAATTTCGTGACAACGCAAATGTTACCATACTATGAAATATCTGTGTGATTAAAAAAAACCACGAAATATCTTCCTGATTATAAAAGAAAATCACAGATTCAAAAAGTTTTAAATGAAATCGTTTTTATTCAAAAAAAATTATTAATTTATGCATTTTAATTTAGTTCATATTTTAATAAAAAAAATTTTTTTTTACTGACAGAGATTCTCAGTTTTATTTTATGAAAATCGTTAAAGATATATAAACATATACATACATATATATATATATATATATATATATATATATATATATATATATATATATATATATATATATATATATGTATATATGTATATATATATATATATATATATATATATATATATATTCTTTATCATGTAGATTTTTTTAAATTTTCTCTTTCATATTATGGTTCACAAAATCAGGAATAGTTTTAATAATTTAAACAAAAGATCACCTATCTATCAGCTTTCAAATGATTTATTATGAAGTGTTTACATATATATATTACATAATAAATGGTTTCAAACCACATCAACTTTATCAACATTGGTAAAAGGGTTGCGCAAATGGAAAAATGATTAGTGCTAGATAATGGAATTGGAAACTTCAGATTAAATAATATTAGGAGTTTTAATATAATTAATTGTAAAAAATATTCTTGCATTGTTAAAAAAAAAATTAATTTAAATTGATGCCAAACCAAAACGAACAAGTAAAAGTTTGTTGTGGTTTGTGGTTGTGGTTTTTAGCTGAAAACGCAGACTAAAGACTGCGTTTTTAGTTTAAAATTGCATTCCCAAAGTTTGACGTTTTTAAAATTTGAATTCGTGGTGATCAGCTTAATCATTTAGAAATAGTAACCATTGTTTTGAGAACTTCAAATATTTTATCAAATATTATTGTATACATTAAAAAACATTTACTACAATGCAAATATATAAGCAAATATTACTTATCTAGTATATGTTTGTCTATGTTAAATATTTCGTCGGTTTTAAATTAAAACTCACTTTAGTTCTCTGGCGGGAAAAAAAAAATCATTTTAGAAAAAAATTTAGCGTATATCTCAAGCTTGTTTCTAAATTAGTGGGAAAAATCATTAGGTTCTATAATTTAAATGGCTGAAAGAGTATTTAAATACATTTTTCTCTGAAAGTTGAAATTTCACTGACTATAAACTAGTGATAACCAGTAATATCCATAATATTAGCATATAAAAAAATGTTCGATGAATATTTTCAGTTTTTTACTTTGATTTACTCATATTTATTTAAGTTGTGTTTTTTATTGTTGTAAGTTAGTATTTCGAAATATTTTAAAACAAATCCTCGGTGTTCCACTTTTTGAAAAAAATTTTAATGTCAACCAGCCGGTACGGAAGTGAATTCTTGGTTTTTTTTTTAAAAAAACAACAAAAATAATGGTTCGACAACCAGATCTATTTACAGAAAATCTTTTAAGCTTTTTAAATTTTATGTTTTATTTTCCTCTAAACCATTTTCCTTTTAGATGATTTTTAACATGAGTTACGTTAAAATGAAAACTTAGTGAGAAATGTTTGATTTGCTTAAAAATGTTATCTAATCCGGGCCAAAAAATTATTTTACGCGTTTTAAAATAGAACAAGAAAAAAGTCTTGTTAACGAATATTTCTTTCTCCAACATTTTAAGAATACTTACGCTGGAACATGTGCTTTGTTTAAATTTATGGCGTTTCAAATTTGGGGAAAAAAAGAAAAAAAAAAATTATTACGATTAGAAAGGTGGTATGATCAAAAAATGTGGTACGATAAGAGCTATAAATTAATTATTTATGAATCTCGACGCATTTGCCTTAAATGTGGTGAGATGGATCGCAGGTATCCTGTGCGTAAAAAGATTTTTTTGAATATTTTACTATTTAATGGTATCTTTAAAAGTTTCTGATTTTAGTAAAGATTTTTTCCTCGCTGTTTTTTTTTTTTTTTTTATTTTTAGTTTTTTTTTTAAGTTAATAAAAGAACTTTGATTACAAGTTTTACTAGTTTTTTTTCTGTAATTTTTTATTGCAAACGAAACTTAATTTACATTGGTGATTCCCTTGATATTCTGTATTGTACGATAAAAAATCACGAGCCAAAGAAATTTTGTAATGGTTTCTATTAAGATAGTTAAAGAGGATTACTGTAAATTATAAATAATAATGTTATTTATATTTTTTTAAACTTATCTATAGTTTATAGGGCTTGCTATCGAAAATAGATAAGTTAGATTTTATTGAATTTTTTTACTAAAAAGATAATTTTACGGAAAACATTTTTTACTGAAGTTATTGTTTTTAGGCACATTGATAAAAACCAGGTTGCCTTTAATAGATGTCACCTGATAAATATCGTGATAGTAGATTTTTTTAAAAAGAACCGAGTGTTTTGCTGTTAAGGGGGTTGTATATATGTATACTTTTTAATACTTAATAATTTTAGTAAAATATATTTGACCAAAAAAAACAGGCTTTTTATTCTAAAAATATAAAAATGGAAATTCAAGGCATTGAAATGTATATACCAATATTTTGTGCTTTGGTATTTATTTTGAAATTAAAGTTATGCCCTCGTCGTTTACCCTTTACTTTGGAATTCAAGGCCGCTTATTTAAATGCGAAACGTTCCAGCAGATCTCCTTCCATTTCGTCTAACTAACTCTGGCGACGTCTCGACTGAATAGATATTCAGAAACTAAGGTGAGATTATTTCCGTTTTTGAATTACCCTTGGTTTTTTTTTTTTGGTATATTGATCGATTTAATCTTTCGCCTGTCTTTGTGTTTAATCTCATTTAACGGGTGCTTAATGAGAATAATACTTTTTAAAACAACTATTAAAAAACCTAATTTTTTTTTTTTTTTTTTTTGTATTCTTATTAAATTTTGTTAGAATTAGTAGTTATTACTTTAATCGCAAATATCAAAATCATCTAACGGGCTTGTTGTAATTCCCCTCTCCTCCTCCCCCTCATAATATTTTATTTCACTCGTTATTTTTTATAAAATTTTTCTTTATAGCTTTATTATACTTTAGATTTCCTTTTCTGTGTTCTACCAAATCTAATCTTTTCTTATTTTTCTTTCAGTACCATGGCAAACATTCAAATAAACAGTGATAATATTGAATATACATCTGAAAATATAATCAGTAAATACGTTTACCAAACAACAAGTGTAAATGTTGAAAAGAGTCGAATCTCTGTAACACCAGTTGATTTTAATATCACATTCAAAACTAAAAGAAATGTATCAAAACTTGGTGTTATGCTTGTGGGTTGGGGAGGAAACAATGGAAGCACATTTACTGGTGCACATCTTGCAAACAAACATAAAATTTCTTGGGTGACTAAATCTGGTGTGAAGCACCCTAACTGGTATGGATCAGTCCTCCAATCTTCAACAGTTAGTCTTGGATTTAGCCAAAATGGAGAAATATATGTACCTATGAGAGACATGCTTCCTATGGTTGATCCAAACAATTTGATAATTGATGGTTGGGATATTTCATCATTAAATCTTGCTGAATCTATGAAGCGTGCTGAGGTCTTTGATTATGATCTTCAGAGGCAGCTAATTCCCTATATGGAAGGCTTAAAACCAAGAGCTGCAATTCATAGACCTGATTTTGTTGCTGCAAATCAGTCTGATCGTGCTGACAATGTAGTAATGCTTGATCATGCAGCGGATCAGCTTGCATCAATAAGAAATGATATCAAAGATTTTAAAAGCAAGAATGATGTTGACACTGTTATTGTGTTGTGGACAGCTAATACAGAGCGTTTCTGTGACATTATACCTGGTATTCATGACAATGCAGAAAATTTGATTAATAGCATTAAAAGAAACGAAGCTGAGATTTCTTCTTCCACACTTTATGCTGTAGCCAGTATTTTAGAGGGTTGCTCATATATCAATGGGTCACCACAAAATACTTTTGTACCAGGGGTAATTGAGCTTGCTGAACAGCACAATGTCTTTTTGGGAGGTGATGACTTTAAGTCAGGACAAACAAAAATAAAATCAGTACTTGTAGACTTCTTGGTGAGTGCTGGAATTAAACCAGTATCTATTGTCAGCTACAACCATCTTGGAAACAATGATGGGAAAAATTTGTCTGCTCCAAAACAATTTCGTTCCAAAGAAATATCCAAGAGTAATGTTGTAGATGATATGGTTGAATCAAATGATATTCTTTACAGTAAAGATGAAAAGCCAGATCATGTTGTTGTTATTAAGTATGTTCCAACAGTTGGAGATAGTAAGCGTGCAATGGATGAGTATATATCTGAAATAATGATGCATGGTACAAACACAATTGCAATTCATAATACATGTGAAGATTCATTGTTGGCTACACCAATTATTTTGGACTTGGTTCTTCTTACTGAACTCTGTCAGCGTGTTCAAATAAAAGTTGGACCTGATGGTGAATATCAAAACTTTAACACTATTCTGTCATTATTAAGCTATTTACTGAAAGCTCCTTTGGTACCCAAAGATACACCTCTAGTTAATGCCTTGTTTAAACAGAGAGCTGCTATTGAAAATATCATGCGTGCTATGTTGTCACTTCCAGCTCAAAATCATATGTTATTAGAATACAAATTGGCAGACATGAGTGTGTTTCAGAAAGATCTGCAAATGCAAAACATTCATACAAAAGAAAAAAATAGTGGAACTGTGAAACATGGACTATCTAAAAATAAACTCGAAAATGGAATTTATGCACCTGTGCTAAAGAGTATTATTCATTGAGTTCTTTGAGAGAAAAAAAAACTGGATGTATCTTTATGAATTCATATTTTTATTTCTTTGTGTTACATATGTGCTTTTTCAGATTCTTTAAATGAAACTTGTCTTATATAAATAAATTCTAATGGGTGGTAAACCCCATCTTTTTATTTTTCTATTTTATTTCAAGTATTTTATTTGCTTTTTATAATTCCATCAACAGAAATAATGAGCACTAAACTTAGCTCCTTCAATAGTTCAGTTTATTTGGCGATATTATAATTTATAATTATATATTTATAATTTAAAGTAAGATGAGTTTGATGCCTTATGTTTTTGTTTCAGACTAAATGGGGGTAAATTTTTCGGCTAGACAAACTTTGTTTTCTATTGAAATTTTTACTCACGCCTTCCTGCGAAGCTACCTATGTAACTGGAACTGAATAAATATTTTCATGTAAAATCAAACTAATACAGTTTTACCAGAAATGTTTAAAGCTGTATCAATTTATTTAATGATAGAAAATGGAAGCCCAGTGTCAGTTTCAAACTCATTGTAGTAAACGAGCTAAGTTCGCGTTATGTAATATATTAAAAGCAAGAATACTCTGTCTGCAGACAAGAAAATCCTATTAGACTACGTTAAGTCATCGGCTAGTGTTTTCTTTAAGCAAATCCGCATTTGGTTAAAGAAAGCAATAGGGAACAATCTTTCAGTTCTTCAATTTAATGTTATTTAGCTACAGCAAATTAAGCCTGTATGTTTTGAAAGAACCTTAAAAGTCTCACATAATTTGATAGTTGGCAGGGACAAAGCTAATGTTTATTAGACATGTTCGATATCAAACAGCAGATAGAAAAGTCTTTCTACTCATGTAATATTTAGAGTGATGAGCTGATTTTTAAATTCCCATCTAAGGAAAAAGAACCAAATATGTTACAAAGCTTTTGTGAATAGAAAGAATAGTGGATTAAAATGTTCTCTCGCTTGGCCGTAGATACACAAAATTACCTATCCTCGGCAGCTACTATAATATGAAGGAAATAGGTAAATTTGCACAACATGACGTAAAAGATGATGATGTTCTTTGGCAGTTAAAAAGCTCAAGCAAAACTGTAAATCTCATTAGGACCCAAATTTGGCTTTAGTGTAAATACAAAAATTGCTTAGAACAATCATTTTAACCCGATTTCTCTCAGCACGAGAGTTATTATCAGAGTTAAAAAATAAAACTACTTTGTAGTTTAGATGACTATCGGCTCTCTTTAGATTTTTAAGGAGTAACTTGTGAAAAAGCTCGACTTTTTCAAATTCCGACTTTTTATAATTTTTACTTTTAATAAATTGGACGAGTCTAAATGGCATTTTTAAAAACAGGTTGAGCTTTTTTTAAAGCCTTAGCCTTACAAGAAGTCGGACTTTTTCCAAAAGAGCTAAAAAGTTTTTTTTAAAATAAAATCGGCATAATGATGTCCAGTAATGGAGCAGGTGAACTTCTCCTACCTATATAGTTTATAAGGCAACTAATCTGTGGTCAGCGTAGTGAGTCTACGTCCTAAAAGGTCCTAAAGGAGTGAGATACTTTAGCACTCCAAGTGAATGGGTTTGATAGGGCAGCTTATGAAGATTTTTGTTTTACCTCCTTTTAAGGTGGTATACCCCTTTTAAAATTATCTTGGAAGTAAAATCTTATACTCAAAATTAAAATTAAGCCTATGAAAGATCTTATTAAATGAAATCGATTTATAAAATTACAGGTGGTTATGTTGTCATGACAATCACCTAAAATGGCGGATATAGGAAAATATGCACGTCGCACTGTCAAAAATATCTCAGATTCTAATAGAGTATTCAAAGTAAAACTTGGCCCAATGATAAAAAACAGTTTGATCTATGCAATCTGCCAAAAGTTTTTAAATCTGACTATTAGTTTCCATGTAGCACTACACGGATTATGAAGATTTTTAAATGAGCCAATTTTTAGTGCTGAAACAGCAATATCTCAAACCCTGAAATGTTTTATAATTAACTTTTGGCAGATTGCATACATCATATAAAAACACATCATTGCTGAAAATTTGATTAAAAACTGATTACTAGAAAATCAAATAACTGTGACGGGAGATTGAAAAATAGAAGTTAGCAAAAAAACACTTTAAAAATTAAAAAAGAGAAAAAAATGCAGAAAAATATTTTTAAAATAAACAATGTCTGTAAATTTTAAAGCAAAATGTTTAAAAGCTACCAGCAGCATAAAGAGTTCCTTGTTTTTGCTTTTCCTTATCATTTTTGTTCTTTTTATTGCCCCTGATTGTTTTTCTACGCAACTTAACATCGGATTTATTTTTGTATGACGATTGATACAAGCGTATTTTATTTTCTTTATTGCAGCCATCTATCATAAATGTTCCTGGAATCATATTGAGTTTTTCATAAGTCATCACTGATGCTTTTCTTCCAATATTAAAGTTTGCAATAGCATCATATGTTGCAAATTTCAAATGTAACAATGAACAGAATTTAGTTTTCGGTACTCTTTCCCATATCATCATGTTAAGACTCTCATTTTGGTTCTGAGTTTTTCCATGCATACATTTTGCAAGTAATTCATTAGAGCTAAGTTCTTTATAAATTGGCTTTAGTAACTCAATAATATCACGTGGCAAACCAGGGCCAGGTTTATAGAGAGAAGGTTGATTGGGATGTTTTCGATCAACATTGTGCTGGCACCAACTTTTTTCACCGTTTGGACAATAGGTGTGATAATTATTTTCTTTTGAGGAAGCAACATGAAACAATGAAGCAAGTATAGCACTGCGCATTTCATGAACAGACTGATTTTTGGTTCTTACTGCAATTCCATAATAGTTTTGCAATCTGTCAATTGTTGCATCAGTAAGTCTTCCTTTACCACCTAGACACCTTTCCTTTTTCAATTTTCTTAATCGTGTGCCAACTCTTTTTTGCATATGACCAACACATTCTAATTTTGAAACTATTGTATCACCATACACTCTTTCAACAGATGAAAATGCCTTACTATCTCCGTCACCACAAAATTCAGTATAGCGAAGTTTATATTTTTCAATAGATCGTTCAAAAATTGATTTTGCTCCAGCGACCTCCATACCGGTGGATGGGCCAGTATAGTTGAGGTTACAAAAATGAGTATTTTTTAGCATTTTATATGCATCAGGGTCTGTATTTTTTTTCTTTAGAATTAAAAAACATTGTTTGCAATATTTGGATAATACTTCACAATCCAAAACTTTTCCTGTAATCATTGATATTGCAGTATAAACACCGTTGTATGAGGAAAAACCTCGACGTTGCCAAGTACCATCACAAGAAACACTGGTATTTATTAAATTGAATTCATCAGTAGTATGTTGGGATGCTTTTATAATTTCAAGTGCAGCATCAGACATGGTTTCTACTGCAATTGCTTCAACTTCAATAGCAATTTTTCGAACAATTTTAATGTAAGTGTTTTTAGTCATTGGCGGTGGAAGATCCATAAGATAACAGAATCTTTTAAGGCCAGTATGGCCTTGTCCACATGAACGCATTGCATAAACTGACCTTTGGTTAATATCAAAGGCTCTACAACTTCCAGAACCACACTTCTTGGATGTAAAAAATTCATGATTGAATCCACATTTACAAAATATAATCAATGAGCTGGAAAGTCCAAATTTTTTTTTTGCATTTTCAGCTAAATTAAGTCGACAAGTTTTACATTCTGGACAACATAACTGAACAACAATGGCTAATAAAGTGCTATCAATAATTCTGTATCCACATATGTTTTTTTTATTAGAACTTGCAAAAGTATTAATAGGGTTTACCTTCGAATTAGATACATTTATTGAGCTCTGTGAATCTGTTAGTAGAAGACTAGTATTTGCTGAATTTTTTTTATTTAAAGTATATTGATTTCCATGAAATCTTTTTTTCTTTTTGTATTGAGTAGCAAATTTCACACGTTCTCTACCCATTAAAAGTATAAGGTTTAAATTATATAAACATAAACAGATACCTAGATATATATATATAACTTTTAAGATGGCAATTCGTTTTAAAGAAACTTCTGGAAGAAATTTATGAGAAATTCAGTTATTGCTTTTAATCTTACAGATGTTTTGATTAATGGAAAATAGAAATAAATTATAAACTCATTTCAACAAGCTTTTTCTCAGTATCAAAAGTTATATTTGGGGAGAATTTCTTGGCCAAGTAAAAATTTAACCGTTGCTATGGAGGTTGTCAAGGGCGCTTTAAAAAGTAAGGTTTAGTAAAGTTTGTTTTCCTCAAGTTACATACTGAATTTTAAAAAATGGTTTTCAGAATATGATTCTATGATAAATTTTAGATTAAATAAAACAACAAAAATTTTTTTGAAAAATTTGATATTTCTGAGGGGTATACCACCTTAAGAAAGAAGTCAGAAGTTAAAGTTTTATTGGAAATAACTTATCCTCTAATATTTTTCTAAAAGTTATTGAAGTTTGTAAAGAATACGAAATAAAGTTTGTTTGTTCTCCACCAAAGAGGGCATAAAAGATAACTCCTTGATGTGACTTCCTCAAAACAGTTTCGCGCTAAATATTCACATTCTAAAAAGATTGCTATTTTTTATAGCAGTCGATTCGCCTGCTGGCTGGATGAAAATGTTTCCTAATAAACAACATTTTGCAGAACTTTTAAATATCATAACATTGTAATAAATTCTTTTAATAGACGAAATATAGTAAAAATTGATTACACCCTAAGGAATTCATTCCATTCCAACATGGAGTTACATTTAAACCACTGGCTAACCCATTATAACATATCTTTTCAGGAAGTTCTAGCCAATTGTATAAAAGATATCGGAATATTTTTTGACTTTCAATCAGAAGACTGAAGTTTTAAAAACTTATGTAAACATTTTTAAGCAGCTAATGTTGAACTAATCATTACACTAAGTCAAATACATGAAAAGACTAAAATAAGAAAGAATAAAATGAGATGGTACTAACACATATAACGTCGAAATCTGGCATCAATTTCTGAACTAGTACTAATTCATAGATTAGAGAAAAAAAGGTTACTTTGCCATGATCCGTACATAACGTAAGGTTTTTATAAGTTTTTCAGTTTAATCAAAAGGACATTTGGAACAAGTGATTTTTTCAAATGTCCGAGAAAAACAATACCCATCACTACTGTTACATTAATAATCAAATTAAGTTGAAAAATTCAAGACAAAGTCGTGGGATGTAAAAAGAATCCAGAATATATAACCATAATTGCAGAAGAATTTTTACAAGAATACCGTTTCATAAAGATAAAGTAAAAAAACAAGAGATTATAAATGAGCACATTCCATCGCTTCTTGTAAAAAAGCAAGGTTAAATAGCACATCACGGCACTAAGGTTTATCATTCCAATTCATTCACATAGTTTCTGCATCAGAGGCTCAATTAAAATGTAAACTTTTGAATAATAAAGCTAAAACTTCTGATATTTTGTAAACATTATATTATGAGGGACTCTTATTTCTACAGAGAGTTCATAGATTGCCCAGGCTTCGTGGAAAGAGATAATGATTTAGTACAGAAATCTTGACATATTTCTTTCTATAAAAAAATCTAAAGATTTACTTTTTGACTAGTTTATGTTATAATTAAAAGAGCATAAGCCCGCTATATTTAATTCAGGTATATGGCTGGTTCTACCGTGTCGATCTTGGAGTTCATATTTCATGTTACTTTGGCTACTTTCTGAGTCTATTTGTTCCGTTTTGGATCCTTGCTCATCTACAAAAAAAAAAAAATGCTAACAGCAGAGGAAACAATGCGAGGCTGAGGAACTGCATCTTTTAATGAACCTTGCAGCGGATCTTATTTTTTAGGAGCAATTTAAAGTATGAATTCATAAGATGTTATGAGTGATTCATTTTTTACTCTCTAGGTTATCCTTTGCTGGTTTCCTCTTTAATTCCTCTTTACTTTAACTTCTTTTATTTTTATAATCTCCATGGCGATATGTTAGAATATCCTTGAAAAATCAGTAAACAAAAAAAAGTATGCATTTGCTGAATTAATAATTTTGATCCAAAACTTTTTAAAATAAAACTAATTTTTTTTTTATCAATTAAACTAAAATAATCTAACAACATTTTTTTTAGTTTAATAACAAAACGTATTTTTATCTCGTTAGTTAATTTGCGTACAGTTTGCAACTGAGCACAGTGCAGTTAACACAATCTATTTTTGACGCGACTTTTTTATACAAAAAGAAGACAATCAAATTAACCACTGAGGTTTACAAATTATCCGTTAGAAAATTAAATATGTGAAAAATGTGCACGTCTGACTTGTGGCGTTCTCTAAAAGAGACAATTCCCACAACTTAATGAAAAAATACTTTAATGTAATTGCCAACGTAAAATATTTAAAAATAAATGTTCGTAACAATAGTTTAGCTTTGTGGAAAAAAAAACATAGTAATATTTAATTTGACCTGTAAGCGTAAGCATGTCGGTGCCGTGAATTTGTTGTTCTCATTACATTTAACCCTTTGTGGTCCAAGGTGTGACAATGATTTTTTTTTTTAAATTGTTTTATTTTTTTTTTAATTTGTGATAAATCTACATACAAAAAAAAAAAAAGATTTAATTTTTTTATTTTAGCTGTCTTAAAAATTACTATGGGACAAATAAGTCCCGACAGGCATTATCTAAACCAACAAAAAGTGTATATTATTTACAATGTACAGATAAAGTTGTTCATTCATGAAACTCTTTAAAGCAGTTTCTTTTATCATTTATACATAAGAAAATTTTACAAGTGCTACACTTGAAAAATGGCCTTGCTTCAATCTTCTTTTTTGAACAAACTTCGCACCGTCCTCGTTTTCCATCATGATGTGGCCAATGAATTCCAAGATGTTCTTTACGAATTGATGGCACTACTGAATAATTTGACTTTCTTCTTTTGTTAGTAGTAAGTCTGTTGGAAGGAGATGATGTTATTGGTCTGCCAAGATTTGGTGGCTTCCCTTTCATAACCATGGATTGTGCAACTGATCTTCGAAAGTCAAGAAGATTTATATTTTCATTGGACATTTTTTTATAAACAACATAAGCATTGCAGATTGTTCGCTCAACAAGACCAAAAAAAATGCGATGCCACCACTTTTTGGATTTTCTAGAAGTGCCATATAGCGAACAAAGCATGTCAGCTTTATCAACCCCTCCCATAAAGGCGTTATAATCTTTTACTGCTTTTGGACCGCAAATCATTGATATGGTTCCATCCTTGTTCTTTCTCTTTATTTCTGATGTATCCGTTCCATGATAGTTTGAAATGACATGAACAGGTTTGTTATCCTTCCATTTAAAAACTACAATTCCATCTTTGGATATTCGATAATCAAAGTCGCCTCGCTTTAGGCACCTATCTTTTATAAAGTCTTGTGGCAGGTACTTTCTTTTTGTACGCAAAGTTCCACAACTTAGAACCTGATTAGAGAGTAAGTATTCCATGAGCGGAACAGATGTGAAGTAATTGTCAATAAAAACTTCATGAAACTTTCCTTGCAATGATTTTGTCATTTCATAAATGACTTTTTCTCCTAAACCAAAATATTTAGGCATAGCAGGATCAATTCTACAATTATCTTTTCCTTGATAAACCTCAAATTTGTAAAGGTAGCCATCCATATCTGCTAAGGACCAAAGTTTATAACCTCTTTTTGTTGGTTTCACAGGATTGTATTGCTTTAATGAGCTGCGCCCTTTGAAAAGAATCATGCTTTCATCAATACTAACGGAACGTAATACACTGTACAGTTCAGTAAACTTTTTATTCAAGCTGTCAATTAGTGGTCGCATTTTATTAAGTTTATCAGTATTGGTATCTGGAACTGCGTTATTGTCATTGACATGGATATTAGATAGTATCTGCAAAAATCTATTTCTAGATAATGCATTTGAAATAAACGGTACAGACAAATCTTGCTCGCCATTCCAATAATGTTTCCATGATGGTAACTCGTGATACCCCATCACCATGTTAATCCCCATAAATGCGAATAATTCAGCTTTTGACAATGCAGAAACTCTTTTTTGTGTCTGATTGATATACAAATTACTTTGGAACAAGATGGAATCCATTATTTCATTATCAAAATATTTTAAAAAGTAATCAACTGGTTTTTGGCAGTCAGCAAAATGCACTTTGACAGGTCCTAAAATATTAATGTAAAATAAAGTGAAATCATGTGCTTAACTATTACAAAGAATAATAAGAAACAAATTATAAATGTTATTTGATTAGTGAATGTATGTGTACATTCACATTCAGAAAAAACTCATAGAGAATATATGTATATATTCTCAATGAGCTTTTTCTGGATGAAAAATAAGCAAAACAAAAAAGCATTTTGAATTAATAAATAGAAAGGTACCTTCCGGTTGATTGAAGCTTGAAACAAATTCATTCTTTTCAATCTTGCTCCACTTTCTATCTTGCTCTACATTATAGTCATTTTTACCTGAAAAACTATTATAAGTATCACAGATATTGCCATCATATGAATACTCAGATGACTCATATTCAGAAACATCTACTTCAACTTGATTGGATAAGTCATCATTACACTGTTGTTCAGCTTGCAGTTTATCTAGTTCAAAATTCTCATCATCATCTGAATAGTCAGATAAATCACTGCTGTCTCCTAGGGGAATATCTTCTAAGATTATTTTTGTAGCTTCGGCAGCAGTATAATACTTTTTATGTTTCATTATTATTATCTCTTGAAGTAAATAAAATCAAATTAATAATACCAAATTAAATAAAATACATCCAAAACAGAGTTCCATAAAACCTGAAGGGACATATATGTCCCACAACAAAGTAGTGAAAATAAACAACCTAGAACAAACTTTCACCTATAAAATTTAATATATATTGATCATATTACTATTAAAGAACACAACAAAAAAGTTTGGGAATTCTGTAATAATTTGATAATGAATAATAAAGTTTTTTCTTCGTACTAAAATCAAAAACATGCGCATATCAGTTTACCTTTTTAAAAACTAGTATTTATGCCATAAAAGTACTATATATGCCGCAAAAAGTTGGTTTGAGATATAGCCAAACAATTATAGAAATGACATAATCAAAATATTTGACTTTCTTAACTTCAAGTGAATCGCCATAGAGCCTTAAGTAAACTGGGACATTTATGTCCCGTCGGACCACAAAGGGTTAAACCTGTAAATTTAAATATAGTTTAAATATCATATTAAACATATTGTGAGTTAACAGAAAAATTTTCAATCGTTTGAAAAGGACGGATGGTAGAGGGTGTGATGCCTAGGTACAAAGCATTGTACAGTATTTCCTACCGGCCGAGTATCGAACACTTAACTTAGATACCAGATACTTACAACAACAAAAGCATTATCAAACGGACATTTGGTTTCTTTAAACCCTTTCCCTGAACTGTTAAAACAAATCAAAAATAATTTTCTTTATGGTTCGAAGATTTTTTCAAGCCTAATTTATCATTTTTAAAATCAAGCTACTAACCTATGAAAATCAGACTTGTAAGCTGTAAATATACAGTAGCATTGTAAGCTGTAAATAAACAGTAGCATGCGATATTCTCTAAAAACATATTTTAGAAGCACTTGAAAAAAAAAGTTGAAATTCTAAAAAGCACTCAAATTAAAGTGCCAATTTTAAACATTTCTTGGTATAAGATAATGATAGATTTTTAAACCATAATTAAGTAAAACATAATTATCTTTTGTTAAATAACTTTTTTTTAATATATGGGAAGGTAAGAAAATTTAATACATACAAGGGTAGGAAATTGTAATATTTGTGAGGGCAAAAAATTGAGATATATAAATGAGGATCCGGACCTCTTTGATTTAACTCCCTGATTGTGTTTAAATAATAAGCTTTAAATATTAACAAGCAATTATTAAATAAACAATTTTTGGGGTGGATTCAATTAGCTTTGATTGGGTTAAAATGCAGTGAAAAAAATAACAAGAATAAGAAATGCAAAATAAAGACACTTTAGCATGAATATCTGAACCCATTCAACAAATTAACATTTACAACTCTGTCGTCGTAATGTACGCCAGTATTTTGCTGAATCGTTATTTGATGTTTCTTTGTTTCTACGAGTTCAAAATTGTTTGCATATTGAAGCAGAGGTTTGTAAAAATACTAGTAATACTTTGAGCTTTCACAAGAAAAGCTGTAAACACCTATTAGTACCTAAAGCTGTTATAGATGCATAAATTTTAACATCAGTGCCCCATCGTTTATCGGCTATCAATTGCCATCGCCTTCAAGATTGTCAACTTCGAACAGCTTGCCTAAGTAACTTTTTCCTATGGATACCAAAACTTCTTTTTAAAGGTATTTTGGAAGGAGGAGGGATGTTTAATAAGCAGAACTTGATCCCCATTTACTAATAATGACATGAAAGTTTCGCTTGGTTAATACAACTCTTTTAGATTCTCAATTAGCACCTTTATCATCATATACTTTTTCATGTGTATTTTCATGTGTCTTTTCTCAAAACGTTTAGTGTTTGAACCTTGGTGCTCTGTGCGTATCGTATCACCATTGATTGTTTTTAGTTCATAAAGTCCTTACCTCCAATCTTGAAATGACATTGGTTTATGTGAAGTTTTTCGTATTGAGAAATCTTAATTTTTGCAACTTCATTGTGAATTATGCATTCAATGTTTTTGATTTGTTTCAATAATTTGTTGAAAGTTATATTCTTTCATGAACGAAGATTTAACATGGAAAATAAATAAAACTCAAAAAAAAAAAAGACTTTTAAAGAATTGTAATATATTTCCGTATTGTTTAAGTACTAAATTTTAACATAACTTAATTTTTTTGTGTGACTATTTGTTTCTATATCATTATTCTATTTGTTGATTAAATTGCTTTCGAGAAGCTCAAAAGATTATTCGAGTTGTTTCAATTGAACCAATCAAAGAAAAGAAATAAAGTTATCAAAAATATTTTACCGAAAGACAACAACTCACCAATTTTAGTATTTATTTTCTACCCTTGCGTAATTTTCAACTTAGATTTAAATTTTCAAAGTTCTTTTTTTTAAGGATGAATTTTTCGAGTTTAATGAGAAAAAAAAACTTTGCTATGGCACTTTAAAAAAGTTTAAAGGCAGTCTTCGATGTATGCTTGAGTATTTATAGTTTTTACCTTATCTAGACAGTAAATCTAAAAGGCCCTGTCGACTTAAACATGTAACATTGCTTTTAGGCTGAAATTGGCTTTAATGGATTAGTGTTTTCGGGGATTCTCTGACACCTATCCATGATAAATTTAGTTGTTTTCAGCCGACTTGTCCAAAGTATATCCAGGATTCGTCGCCTGTGAAAACGTTAAACAACTGCTATTTGCTTTTTGTGAGTAAAATTCGCTTGAAATTCATATATTTTTATTTGTTGATGACGCTTTAGGAACGTGCAACAAAAATAGAAAATATTTACCTAAAATCAATAAAAGCTGAAAATAGGCAAATATGTGTTTCAGTGCAGTAAAGATGGACTACTATTTGTAAAATGGCAAGACACAAAAGAAATCCTTATGTTTAGTAATTGTCATAAAGGTGATGTTACAAAAGTGATGAAAACTTTGAAAGACTACTCAAAATGTTGTGTTTCTTGCCCAGAGATGATTGCGTTTCATCGCGAAATTATGGAAAGGGTGGATTTAGCGGACCAAATGATAGGACTATATGAACTGGATCGTAAATCGATCTAAATAAGTAAATACTTTTCCAGTAGATTAGGTACTATTGACTAACAAAATTTTAAAAACACAAAAAAACATATTCGTACTTTTAAAAAAAAAACCATCTCGAAAGGGTTAATCCATCTTCAGACAGTAATGTACGGAGGAGCGCATCCGAAAATGAGAAAGATTTCCTTGACTAGTAAATGCTCTGAATCACGAGATATTATACTTTGAAAAAAAAAAGACTTACAAAGAAGTACAAGCAAAATTATCATTTCTTCTCGATATCCCTAAATTTGTTAATATTTTTCCTATTAAATCTAAAACTTGAAATGATGTTACCAGGCAACGTGATTATTTTTATTTGTTCAATAATTGTAATTACATTATATCAGTTGTAATTTAGAAGAAAAAAAAGAGGGCGGGAGGAAGGAGGAAAAGGAGAAGAGTAACTTTTTAAAATGGTTTCTAATATTTTAACCTAATTCCATCTGAAACCATTCCATGGGTTTTGAAACAAAATCAATTGAATTTAATTTTGACTTTTAAAAGTTTGCACGACAATCGTGTTATTTGTTTATGAAATTTATTCACTAAGTGTCGTCAGTATAATAAAAAAGTAAGATGAGAGTTCAAAAATTCTGGTGTTATAAATAGAATAAGACAATTTTAAACTGACCTTGTAAAATGAAAAATAAAATTCTTTAGATATAAAATTCTTTAGATATATTCTTTAGACTACAAACTGAATTATTCATTTAAAGTAAGATAACATACTCTGATTATAAAATTTTATTACAAATTTGAGATAAATTTTGTGACAATATCAAGTACACATTCTGATCTTCGTTGAGCAACTTCAAGCACCTCTGCATGGTTTGGAGCATTTCTTGTTTCATAGTCTATTACACAATAATTAGTGATGAGAGATATGCCAAGGCACTTGATTCCCATATGTGCTGCAACAATAACTTCAGGTACGGTACTCATTCCAACAGCATCACCACCAATCTAAACCCATAACCATTATACTTTCTAACTTAGCTTGTGGGTGTTTAAACAAATTATTTTTTATAAATATAGCTTAAACAAATTTTCAATGCTGTTTTTCTTTTGAGAAAAACTATAAAAAAGTACTTATGAGATCTATTATTGAATATAAAAACTAAAAATATAAATTTATTTTGTAACTATGTTACTTAAAACATACCGTTTGTATAAACCTTAGCTCTGCTGGTGTTTCGTAGCAAGGTCCACTAACCATGCAATAAACACCATTTTGCATAAAATCCCCATAACCTGATTCTTTAGCTATTTCTAGAGCAGATCTTTGATATTCCTTATCATAAACTCCATTCATAGATGGAAAACGAGGACCAAATCTAAAAAAAAAATTATATTAAGTTCAATAAAAAAGTGTATTACTTGTAATGAACACATATTACATTTTAGTGACAATGTTTAAGAACGATAAATTTAAATTCCAACATTATGCAACTGTAAAAAAATTGATTTAATAAATAAAATCTTTAAAATTTCAGAGTTTATAATAATATTTGCTAGCACAAACCTTTCATCATTTTTCCCTACTAATGGACTAATACCAGCCATGCATGGAATTCCAATATGGTCTTTAATTATCATGATATCACCAACACTAAAACTTCTATTGATACCTCCAGCTGCATTTGTGACAACTAAGGTTTTAATGCCTAATGAGGCCATAACTCTCACAGGCATTGTACACTGAAATAAAGTCATAACCATATTTCTTATTATTGCTCCCTGCAAACATGTACAATAGTTATACAAATATCTCAGCACTTATATAATGTAAAACATTGCCCTTATACCTTGTTTATTCCATGACCTTCATAGAAATGAAACCTTCCTTGCAGACAAACAATTTTTTTTCCTTTGATTGTTCCAAAAACCAATTTTCCTGCATGACCTTTTACTAAAAAAATAACAAAATAGAAAACTGCTGATAAAATTTTTGCTTTCTAAAAAAGAAAACCATGATAAAGTTTCATTACTGGAATGTTGAAACCAGCATTGAAAAAATAAACATTTTGACTTTCAAGCAAGAATAAACAAAATTTACCTGTGCTAATAGGAAAACCTGGAATATCCTCGTAAGCAAACTCTTCTTTGTTCTCAACATTATTTACTAAGCCCCCAAGACCTGATCCACAGATAACCCCAACAGTTGGCCGATATTGCGTTTTTGAGAGAAGAAAATCTGTAATACTTTTAACATCTTCAAAGGAATGTCTAAATAATACATACTTATATGTTATGTATTTTTTATATAACAAAAATGTACCAAAATGACAGATACATACTCACACACACTATGTATGGAATAAAATTAGACTTTTACTAAAAAAACTGCATGTATTGATATAAATAGAAGTGAGTACAGAGGAGTAATTCTAGTCAGAGTATTTTAGTTATACAATTCAAAGTTTCCTTGAAAAATAAAAAGTTCTCATAAAAAAACTTCTTCTTGAATACTTTTTCTGATAATTCTTATTCACTCTCAATAACTTTTTAAATTGACCTTCAAAAAGTTTATATTATCACACAACTTAAAACTATTACTTTTATTTTATTTTAATCACAACACAAATATTTACAAACAAAAATGAAACCTACCCTTCAGCTTCACCAGACATACTGTTGCAGAATAAATTTATTTTGGACAAACTAAATGAGTAATTTAGGAATGTCTCATTTTATAATAAAATCAGAAAGTAAAATAAAGCCAGAATTATTTACATAGAATCTACCAATATTATTGAGATCATTCTTATCCTGTTCTTATCCTGTTTTAAAAACATTTACAAAAAAAAAAGATAATAATAATAAATAGCTTGATTATATTTGGCCATATATATATTATATATATATATATATATATATATATATATATATATATATATATATATATATATATATATATATATATATAACTTTAATTAGCTATATGATTTATTGTATTTTTATAAAATACTTCTAGCTAAGTTTTAGTTACGTATATTATAAACAATGTTCAATTTTTCTACAAAAATAACCTATCAAGAGAGTAATATTAAAATTTTATATTTTAAAATTATAAAATCCCAAAACGAAAAATATTTCCGGTATTATAAGAGAAAAGTTGTTTTAATTAAGTAAAAAAAAATATAATTAGCGCTTTTAACCCTTTGTGGTCCAAGGTGTGACAATGATTTTTTTTTTTAAATTGTTTTATTTTTTTTTTAATTTGTGATAAATCTACATACAAAAAAAAAAAAAGATTTAATTTTTTTATTTTAGCTGTCTTAAAAATTACTATGGGACAAATAAGTCCCGACAGGCATTATCTAAACCAACAAAAAGTGTATATTATTTACAATGTACAGATAAAGTTGTTCATTCATGAAACTCTTTAAAGCAGTTTCTTTTATCATTTATACATAAGAAAATTTTACAAGTGCTACACTTGAAAAATGGCCTTGCTTCAATCTTCTTTTTTGAACAAACTTCGCACCGTCCTCGTTTTCCATCATGATGTGGCCAATGAATTCCAAGATGTTCTTTACGAATTGATGGCACTACTGAATAATTTGACTTTCTTCTTTTGTTAGTAGTAAGTCTGTTGGAAGGAGATGATGTTATTGGTCTGCCAAGATTTGGTGGCTTCCCTTTCATAACCATGGATTGTGCAACTGATCTTCGAAAGTCAAGAAGATTTATATTTTCATTGGACATTTTTTTATAAACAACATAAGCATTGCAGATTGTTCGCTCAACAAGACCAAAAAAAATGCGATGCCACCACTTTTTGGATTTTCTAGAAGTGCCATATAGCGAACAAAGCATGTCAGCTTTATCAACCCCTCCCATAAAGGCGTTATAATCTTTTACTGCTTTTGGACCGCAAAT
The DNA here is from genome assembly GCF_058129835.1 of Hydra viridissima. Classification (NCBI taxonomy): domain Eukaryota; kingdom Metazoa; phylum Cnidaria; class Hydrozoa; order Anthoathecata; family Hydridae; genus Hydra; species Hydra viridissima. Next base: position 6,963,814 of record NW_028324311.1, on the reverse strand, counting down.
CATTGATATGGTTCCATCCTTGTTCTTTCTCTTTATTTCTGATGTATCCGTTCCATGATAGTTTGAAATGACATGAACAGGTTTGTTATCCTTCCATTTAAAAACTACAATTCCATCTTTGGATATTCGATAATCAAAGTCGCCTCGCTTTAGGCACCTATCTTTTATAAAGTCTTGTGGCAGGTACTTTCTTTTTGTACGCAAAGTTCCACAACTTAGAACCTGATTAGAGAGTAAGTATTCCATGAGCGGAACAGATGTGAAGTAATTGTCAATAAAAACTTCATGAAACTTTCCTTGCAATGATTTTGTCATTTCATAAATGACTTTTTCTCCTAAACCAAAATATTTAGGCATAGCAGGATCAATTCTACAATTATCTTTTCCTTGATAAACCTCAAATTTGTAAAGGTAGCCATCCATATCTGCTAAGGACCAAAGTTTATAACCTCTTTTTGTTGGTTTCACAGGATTGTATTGCTTTAATGAGCTGCGCCCTTTGAAAAGAATCATGCTTTCATCAATACTAACGGAACGTAATACACTGTACAGTTCAGTAAACTTTTTATTCAAGCTGTCAATTAGTGGTCGCATTTTATAAAGTTTATCAGTATTGGTATCTGGAACTGCGTTATTGTCATTGACATGGATATTAGATAGTATCTGCAAAAATCTATTTCTAGATAATGCATTTGAAATAAACGGTACAGACAAATCTTGCTCGCCATTCCAATAATGTTTCCATGATGGTAACTCGTGATACCCCATCACCATGTTAATCCCCATAAATGCGAATAATTCAGCTTTTGACAATGCAGAAACTCTTTTTTGTGTCTGATTGATATACAAATTACTTTGGAACAAGATGGAATCCATTATTTCATTATCAAAATATTTTAAAAAGTAATCAACTGGTTTTTGGCAGTCAGCAAAATGCACTTTGACAGGTCCTAAAATATTAATGTAAAATAAAGTGAAATCATGTGCTTAACTATTACAAAGAATAATAAGAAACAAATTATAAATGTTATTTGATTAGTGAATGTATGTGTACATTCACATTCAGAAAAAACTCATAGAGAATATATGTATATATTCTCAATGAGCTTTTTCTGGATGAAAAATAAGCAAAACAAAAAAGCATTTTGAATTAATAAATAGAAAGGTACCTTCCGGTTGATTGAAGCTTGAAACAAATTCATTCTTTTCAATCTTGCTCCACTTTCTATCTTGCTCTACATTATAGTCATTTTTACCTGAAAAACTATTATAAGTATCACAGATATTGCCATCATATGAATACTCAGATGACTCATATTCAGAAACATCTACTTCAACTTGATTGGATAAGTCATCATTACACTGTTGTTCAGCTTGCAGTTTATCTAGTTCAAAATTCTCATCATCATCTGAATAGTCAGATAAATCACTGCTGTCTCCTAGGGGAATATCTTCTAAGATTATTTTTGTAGCTTCGGCAGCAGTATAATACTTTTTATGTTTCATTATTATTATCTCTTGAAGTAAATAAAATCAAATTAATAATACCAAATTAAATAAAATACATCCAAAACAGAGTTCCATAAAACCTGAAGGGACATATATGTCCCACAACAAAGTAGTGAAAATAAACAACCTAGAACAAACTTTCACCTATAAAATTTAATATATATTGATCATATTACTATTAAAGAACACAACAAAAAAGTTTGGGAATTCTGTAATAATTTGATAATGAATAATAAAGTTTTTTCTTCGTACTAAAATCAAAAACATGCGCATATCAGTTTACCTTTTTAAAAACTAGTATTTATGCCATAAAAGTACTATATATGCCGCAAAAAGTTGGTTTGAGATATAGCCAAACAATTATAGAAATGACATAATCAAAATATTTGACTTTCTTAACTTCAAGTGAATCGCCATAGAGCCTTAAGTAAACTGGGACATTTATGTCCCGTCGGACCACAAAGGGTTAAATGACCGTTTTGAGCTTTCTGCCGATGCACAACCGTTGAAAGAAAAATATCACACACCCACCTTAATCTTTCGAAAGATTCGAACACTTGAACCTCTTATTTAAAAAAAAAAACACGAAGCCACAAGAAGATAAACGCATGTTGTATAAGTACCATAAGAGGGCTGCACTAAAAAAGTTTTTTGCTTATTTAAGAAATAATGTTTAGTTGGACAAAGGAAATCTTTCCAAAAGTAAACGAAAATCAAAAGTAATAATGCAGCGATATTAGAGTCTAATGAACTAGTTTTGTTTTTATTCAAGTGCTCTTCGCAAGAGCAATTTAGCAATTTGTTATATTTTTATACCACGTTGTTTGTGCTGCTCTTCACCGTTTTAAGATTTAAAATTGTTTATTCTATGGATTTCTCTGATCTGAAATAAATTAATAATATACAGTATGCGACAAAATTATTCATACTCCAAGCAAATTCATACCCCAAGCAAAGTTACAAAGCTTTGTTTTCATACTCTAACATGTTTATTTTTTATTGCTATGAACAAATAAATATGTGTAAACAAGATAATTAAGAATAATTCTGTGTTGATAATTATGATGCTAAGTTATTATGTTTGGTTATAATTAGTATATAACATAAAAAGTGTAATTTTAAATACGAATAAGTATTTATACCCATTGAATTATTTAGTGCTAAAAGTTTATTCTTTGATTGTTTTTTCTAGTAAGTTATTTAATTTGGTTTGTCTACACTACAGATGTCTACACTACAGACGTAAAATTTTAAATATTTAAATAACTTCTTCTGTTTCATTTCAAAAATTTTCCAAAATGCCTACGACCTACGAAGTTAGTATTGAGGTATGGCAAATGATTGTTGATGATCACGAAAGAGGCTTCGGGTATAGAAAAGTTGCTGAAAAATATAATAAAAGTAAGACAACGCACAGTGGGCCAGACATATAGGATATGGTGGACAAAACCTAATTATTACCCAATTGCTCCCCAAATCCATTTAGATATATAAATAATCATTATATATGAAATAATATTTATTTTTATCAAAAATATTTTAATTTTTAATAACAAAATTACAATTAATAGGCTTAGTAAAAAAATTTTTTTTTAAATCAAACTTCTTTTCAAAAATCAAACAACAAATTGTGTTTAGCTACAAAGAATAAGAAGAAGGTGGAGCTGATTCCCTCAGCAAAGCCAGAACTTCACTGGGGATTTTTTTAAAACTCTTACTACTTTTGTTATGATCTTTTCTTAATGATGTTATGACAGGATCACTAGATACAAGTAGTCTGTTAACCAGGTCGCGATTTGTATCTATTCTAGAAGTCTTTCTACTGAAATCTTCCCTAAACTTTTTAAAATCCTTGTTGCGGGCCTCTTGTGCCTCCTCTGACATCAGTCCAATTGGCAAGTACTGTCTAGCAATAATGGCATGGCCATGAACTAAAATTTTGTGTACTGATTGTGACATGTAATACCAGGAATACTTAGATATGTAAAGTTTAAGAGCAGTAATACAAAACTCTTTAAACTTGACAGTACCAATTTCAAATCCAGATGATAAAGTGACTAGAATGATGTAAAGATAAAATAAAAAAGTTTCATCTACTTTCAAAATTTTGGCAGTTGATTGATAGTCTGCAAAGGCTCGTCGGGCGGTGTTTCCATCATTACTGGTACCTACAAATTGCATATATGTGATAGTTAACCTGATGATTCATATACAAGTATTTATGTAATTTCACTTACCAGATCCTCCACTTTTTGGGAGATCCACAACCAGTCCTATTTGGTTCATAAATTCTGTCTGATACGTTTCTTCATTTGCTTAACATTTTCCTTATTTTCAATAGCTCTAGACTGCCACTTTTGAGTTTCCAGCTTGTATCCAATATGTAATACCATTTCAAAAAACCTAATCCAGGAATGCAGGCTTTATATTTCCTTTTATTTCCAACTTTATATTTCCCCGGTTTGCATCCTTCCATTTCTTTTGATATACTTTTAAAAACGCAGCACATCCAGTAGAACCCAAATTCATAGAGACTAGAATAGCTTCTACAGACAAAGAAAATGATTTATCACTAGGTTTTAGTTGGTCATGCCGTATACGTTTATGGACATCACTTATCTTCATATCAACTACAAAAAAATGATTTTAACATAATTAGTGCAACCACTATAAACTAATATAACATGAATATGGCCATTATTTTCATTTCAGCTACATTTAATTAGGCCAGTATAATAAGCACAGCACCTATTATTACCTAAAACCAAAAAAATAGGTTTGTCGCGAATAGCATTTTACGAAAATATCTTTTTTTAAATGTTTACCAAACTTAAAGGGGCAGCTAAGAGCAGAATTAAACACCACCAATAGGCTGTACATATATTGTATTAACTTATTTTAACATTAATAAGCTGTTCCAGCAGGTTCTAAACTATATGCGCCACTTTTAATATAATATTTTAATATTATAAATAAGAATCTTGCCTTTATATTTCAAAATGAAACTGTGAGTTTAATACAAGACCTTGGAATTTGTGGTGGTATTTTTCGTAAAGCTATAAAATTAAATTTTAATAATGTGTCAATTAATTTCGCATATGTTAAATAGTTTAAAGGTTCTTCATTGTCATAGTTGTAGGTGATATAACTATTATAAAAATTAATAAATGAATTTCTAAATATATTCAATTGTAAATGATATTTGTACATTTATGATGTACTATCAAACTACAAATAATGTTTTAAATAAGCATCGGCGTTACCGCACCGTCGGTAAAAATGCGTAAAAATGCGTAAATTTGCGTAAAATGCGTAAAAATGCGTAAAATGCGTAAATTTGCGTAAAATGCGTAAATTTGCGTAAAAATGCGTAAATCTGCGTAAAAAGCGTAAAAATGCGTAATTACCGCGGTAATTTTGCGTAAAAATGCGTAATACGCAATTTTATCGCATTTATCACTTTTTACCGCATTTATCACTTTTTACCGTTTTTATCACTTTTTACCGCTTTTTATCACGATTTACCGCATTTTATCACAAATTACCTCTTTTTTTGCTGATTACCGAAAAACTAAAAAAAGATACTTTAAATTGCTTTTTGTATTTCTATTAGTAAATATTACATTTACAGTTTTAAACAAACAAGTTATTGATAAAAAATTAATCATCAGATATATCATCATCTGTCTCTAATAAAATGTTTGCAAGCTCAGATGCTCTGTACTTTTTTTTCTCATTCCCCTTCCAATTCGACTTCATTATATTACCTAATTTTGCTTTTTTGATTCTACTTTGATTGTGCTGGAGTGTCATTGGAATAAACAAAGAGACACTTTGAGTTTGGTCTTTACCTTGAGTCACTTCATACTCTTCTTGTTGAGCTAGAGTCCTTTGACTCTCTTGAGTATCTAACTGTAGCTGTTGTTGCTTATTAGGTTCAGGACCAGTTTGAGTATCTGATAAAGTTGGAGAAGCCTTTTCAAGTGCACCTCTTTTTTTAGTTTCAGTTTGACTATGTGATTTTCCCTGTTGGTGAGTCTTCTTAGTTGGTGGTGTGACATGAGGTAATTCATACGGCTCTTCTTCGCAAGTTTTTTCCCAATCGTTGAGGTTAGAAGGAACCCTTGCGTAATTTTGACTCACAAAAACTAACATGCTAGTGTTTTCTGGTTTTACATTATGTCTAAAATCAGTAACTGTCCTACCTCCTACTGAAAACATTCTTTCTGATGAAGCAGAAGTCACAGGTATAGCCAAGTAACTTCTAGCCAGACCAGCTAGCAAAGGTAACTCATTTTTATTTTGCTTCCACCATTCTAAAGCATCCACATCCCTTTCAGGTAAGGCCATAGTCTGATACTTTTCAAATTCAAGCATCAAGGGTGGCTTGAGCTTTGATTGGCTAGGCTGTGAAGTCCCAGGGCGATGCGCTGAAACCTGCCTCCTGTCTTTCAAAAACTCAAGGTCCACTGGATCCATTGTTTCGTCAAGATCTGATGTTTCTAGCGAAGTATGATCATCAACCAATGACTCGCAGAACTGGATTGTGGTTGGGTGATTGTCAACCAATTCCTTGATGGCGGCTTCCCTCCCTTCCTCACTGTTTGCAATATTTTTGAGTGTATATCCTCTATAATATGGGTGCAGAAGTGAACCCACATTATAGTATTTGACTCCAACGCCATAATTAGGTAAACCCTTCTCAAATTCTTTCATGAAGTTGTGTAGGCACTCTGCAACTTGAGGGTCACGCTCTTCAATGTCATTTATGGTTCTTTTGCAAAGCAAGTGGAGATTTAATATGTCTTTTTGAACTTTATGCATAGTCACTAGATTTTCAGAAGACCAGGAATCAGAGCATCGCTTACATTCTGCCAGAAATGGTAAAATGTTGTAAATACTAATAAACTCTAACTCATCCGGAATCAAACTTTGAAGATCTGGTTTGTTTAGAGTTTCTAGAGCAACCAGTAAACCAGCCTTCAATCTGAGGATTGACTTAAGCATCATAAAGTTAGAATTCCATCTTGTTACAATTGGCTGAATGATCTTGACTGGTTCTATATTTGCTTCCACGCACGCTTTCTTGATGTCCTGCCAGTCTAATGAACTTTGGTGGGTCCTTTGAGCAAGTCCTTTACATTTCTTAATTATACCATTGATTCCTTCTGATTTTTCTACAGCCTTTGTTAAACAAGTGTTGAGCAGATGATCGGCACAGGTTAGATGATCACTGATCTCTTTGCTTTCCGTGATTGCTTTCTTCATGTTGGCTGCAGCATCAGTAACACCCACTTTGTAAAGGTCTTCCCTCTGAAGACCAGGAAATTGAGAAATCATGTGGTCTATTCCTTGTGCAAGCAAAACCCCTGTATGTCTCCCAATAAAGTTTTGGCAATCCAAAGATAAGTTTTTGAGTTCAAAGTCTTTGGTAACATAATGCAATGTAAGGGAGACGAAGGGATCACCATTTCTTGCAGTCCATCCATCTGTAGTGAAAGCTGCCATTTCGCAATGCGGGATGTCTCTCTCAATTTTCATTTTTACATCACGTCTTAGATTGCGATAAATCATTGGTAGCTTGAATTTGGATAAGGTGGTTGGACTTTTTAGGTTGGCTTGTGGACAAAGATAATTCAGCAGCATTTTGCCAGCAGTTTCAATAACGTGAAACGGGAGGTTAGAGAGAACTAGTGAAAGGGTTAGGATGGTATCAAATTCCAACTGTTGAGCACTTTGTGAAGGCCACTTTATTGTTTCAGTAAAGTCGTCCATTTTTGTTTGGTGACTTGATGATGCATCATGTGGGAGGTTATCAAGCCTTTTGTTTTTATTAATAGGACCAAAATATCTTCTTATGGTACTGGACTTATCAGCCTCTGCCTGAGCATTCCTCTTTTCTTGAAATTTCTTCTCTTTATTTTCGTTATCGACTTTTTGCATCTGGTAAAAAGATAGCGGATTGCAGGATCTGAAATAAAATAGTGGAATTATATATGTTTAAAAGGATGCGAATTACAATGTTTCAGTAGTAGATAGTTCATAAAAAATAAATACATGAACCACAAGACACATTAGTGTTTTTTTAAAAATTCTAAATAATTTTTTTTTTATCATGTTGCATTTTACCATGGACATATAAGAAATGGACGTGCAACCTATTGTTTTTTTTGCGAACCATGCTCGTTGCGCATAGTTAGAAATCTTTTGTTTTAAGCAATAGAAATTAAATTATATTAAAGTCTGTCGGATTTAACGAAAATTTTTGGACTCGTCTAACCAGTCATTTCAACTTCCTCTCATTTATTAAAGATAACAGCAAAAGAACCAAGTTTTAAGCTTAATTTTATATAGATAGACATTCTTAATACCTTAAGAAATAACGCGGACAATGAAAAGAAATTGAGGTCATTTGCTTGACTACCTTAGTACATGTATAACTTGAGATAAAATAAATAATACAAAAATCAAATTATTTTGTAGCTACCTAGAGCACAATGGTTTCATGTCTAGGGAATTACTCCATCTATTATATTGCTGTAGACATCTAGTTTATGAATATTATAGAATTTTCTATTTTTATGTTTAACAACAGAAATATATACAGTAAAGGATAAATAACTTATACATAAAATGAATGTAAATACAATAAAGAAAAAAATAATTTGTCACAGTTTTAAAGAATTTAGCAAAGTCAATTTATGGCAAACCGCAAGAATAACTAAGTATTTAATATTAACATAAAATGATTTACCAGCTATATATAAACTAATTTTTATTTGACAAAAACAAATGGGTTATTATGAGCGTATTATGACAATTGAAATAATATATGAAATATGAAAAGCGAAAACATGAAATATCTGACCGCATTTTGCAAGATAATTATAAATTTGAATAACTTTTTAAAAGGTTATGCTTTATCAAATGAATTATAAAAAAGTCTATAAGAAAATACACCTACTAAAAAAATAATGCATTAAGGAATATAAATTATGGAGCTTATAAAGTAGCCGAGGCAAAAAATGGCGACATGTCGGAAAAAATACTAAAAAAATACACAAAATTAAGGCTGGTGAATGAAGGACCAAGGAGTTGAATGAAACCAGATCTTAATAACAAATTTAATTTAAGCTTTTTTATACTTCGCTATACTTTTTTTAGTCATTTTAAAATTATCCATACAGATCTATTTTATCATTGACAGACTTTGTTTACACGAAAAAAGTTCCCAAATTTACAAATATTTATCTTGAAAAAATGATGAAAATCTGTTCGTGCCGACAACTAATTTCCTTTACCTTGGTGTAATTTGTTTAGTAATTTGTCAACGCGTGAAGTAGTTACTTTATCCTGAAGTACAGTCTTATTAAACAAATGCTATAAAAGTTTAACCCTTTGTGGTCCGACGGGACATAAATGTCCCAGTTTACTTAAGGCTCTATGGCGATTCACTTGAAGTTAAGAAAGTCAAATATTTTGATTATGTCATTTCTATAATTGTTTGGCTATATCTCAAACCAACTTTTTGCGGCATATATAGTACTTTTATGGCATAAATACTAGTTTTTAAAAAGGTAAACTGATATGCGCATGTTTTTGATTTTAGTACGAAGAAAAAACTTTATTATTCATTATCAAATTATTACAGAATTCCCAAACTTTTTTGTTGTGTTCTTTAATAGTAATATGATCAATATATATTAAATTTTATAGGTGAAAGTTTGTTCTAGGTTGTTTATTTTCACTACTTTGTTGTGGGACATATATGTCCCTTCAGGTTTTATGGAACTCTGTTTTGGATGTATTTTATTTAATTTGGTATTATTAATTTGATTTTATTTACTTCAAGAGATAATAATAATGAAACATAAAAAGTATTATACTGCTGCCGAAGCTACAAAAATAATCTTAGAAGATATTCCCCTAGGAGACAGCAGTGATTTATCTGACTATTCAGATGATGATGAGAATTTTGAACTAGATAAACTGCAAGCTGAACAACAGTGTAATGATGACTTATCCAATCAAGTTGAAGTAGATGTTTCTGAATATGAGTCATCTGAGTATTCATATGATGGCAATATCTGTGATACTTATAATAGTTTTTCAGGTAAAAATGACTATAATGTAGAGCAAGATAGAAAGTGGAGCAAGATTGAAAAGAATGAATTTGTTTCAAGCTTCAATCAACCGGAAGGTACCTTTCTATTTATTAATTCAAAATGCTTTTTTGTTTTGCTTATTTTTCATCCAGAAAAAGCTCATTGAGAATATATACATATATTCTCTATGAGTTTTTTCTGAATGTGAATGTACACATACATTCACTAATCAAATAACATTTATAATTTGTTTCTTATTATTCTTTGTAATAGTTAAGCACATGATTTCACTTTATTTTACATTAATATTTTAGGACCTGTCAAAGTGCATTTTGCTGACTGCCAAAAACCAGTTGATTACTTTTTAAAATATTTTGATAATGAAATAATGGATTCCATCTTGTTCCAAAGTAATTTGTATATCAATCAGACACAAAAAAGAGTTTCTGCATTGTCAAAAGCTGAATTATTCGCATTTATGGGGATTAACATGGTGATGGGGTATCACGAGTTACCATCATGGAAACATTATTGGAATGGCGAGCAAGATTTGTCTGTACCGTTTATTTCAAATGCATTATCTAGAAATAGATTTTTGCAGATACTATCTAATATCCATGTCAATGACAATAACGCAGTTCCAGATACCAATACTGATAAACTTTATAAAATGCGACCACTAATTGACAGCTTGAATAAAAAGTTTACTGAACTGTACAGTGTATTACGTTCCGTTAGTATTGATGAAAGCATGATTCTTTTCAAAGGGCGCAGCTCATTAAAGCAATACAATCCTGTGAAACCAACAAAAAGAGGTTATAAACTTTGGTCCTTAGCAGATATGGATGGCTACCTTTACAAATTTGAGGTTTATCAAGGAAAAGATAATTGTAGAATTGATCCTGCTATGCCTAAATATTTTGGTTTAGGAGAAAAAGTCATTTATGAAATGACAAAATCATTGCAAGGAAAGTTTCATGAAGTTTTTATTGACAATTACTTCACATCTGTTCCGCTCATGGAATACTTACTCTCTAATCAGGTTCTAAGTTGTGGAACTTTGCGTACAAAAAGAAAGTACCTGCCACAAGACTTTATAAAAGATAGGTGCCTAAAGCGAGGCGACTTTGATTATCGAATATCCAAAGATGGAATTGTAGTTTTTAAATGGAAGGATAACAAACCTGTTCATGTCATTTCAAACTATCATGGAACGGATACATCAGAAATAAAGAGAAAGAACAAGGATGGAACCATATCAATGATTTGCGGTCCAAAAGCAGTAAAAGATTATAACGCCTTTATGGGAGGGGTTGATAAAGCTGACATGCTTTGTTCGCTATATGGCACTTCTAGAAAATCCAAAAAGTGGTGGCATCGCATTTTTTTTGGTCTTGTTGAGCGAACAATCTGCAATGCTTATGTTGTTTATAAAAAAATGTCCAATGAAAATATAAATCTTCTTGACTTTCGAAGATCAGTTGCACAATCCATGGTTATGAAAGGGAAGCCACCAAATCTTGGCAGACCAATAACATCATCTCCTTCCAACAGACTTACTACTAACAAAAGAAGAAAGTCAAATTATTCAGTAGTGCCATCAATTCGTAAAGAACATCTTGGAATTCATTGGCCACATCATGATGGAAAACGAGGACGGTGCGAAGTTTGTTCAAAAAAGAAGATTGAAGCAAGGCCATTTTTCAAGTGTAGCACTTGTAAAATTTTCTTATGTATAAATGATAAAAGAAACTGCTTTAAAGAGTTTCATGAATGAACAACTTTATCTGTACATTGTAAATAATATACACTTTTTGTTGGTTTAGATAATGCCTGTCGGGACTTATTTGTCCCATAGTAATTTTTAAGACAGCTAAAATAAAAAAATTAAATCTTTTTTTTTTTTTGTATGTAGATTTATCACAAATTAAAAAAAAAATAAAACAATTTAAAAAAAAAAATCATTGTCACACCTTGGACCACAAAGGGTTAAACTAATACCACGTGATCAGAGGTTCTGTTTTTAAACTGTGGGCAGCCATTTTAATAGATTTTTTTGTTGACTGGTGAAAATTTAGAGTTAGGGCCTCTTTATATGGAAAGCGGGCTGGCTCGGCAAACGAGCCAGCCCGTTTACCGAGATCTCGACGTTGTCCTTATTTCAACTTAATTTTATTTTGCGTTTATATGAATAAACAAACTAGCCCGGATCGCTATCCGGGCCAGCTCGTTCATTCATATAAACGCAAAATTTTTCGAAGCCAGTTTTGGCCTCTCAAGAAGGCGGCGGATACAACGAACGGCTATATGAAAATTAAGAAACTAATGATAATCAAATTTTATATCTTAAGCTCAAATATTGATAAGTTTCAAATAAAAATCTATTTTTTTGTTTAGCATAAGATTTTTTTCATAAAAATAACGGAATATTACATAATTACATAAACTTCAAGTATAAATATTTTTTTATTTAACAAAACATATTCTTACAATAGCTTGTTGTATGTTAACTTTCTGCTTTTCGTTTTTTAGAATAAATATGAGCCCATAATTATGAAAGTGGTCTAAATCATATTTCTTAATTCGAGATATTTAATGATTCGCATTTGAATAAATTAAAAATTCCGTATAACGTTGTAATTACAACTACTTTTTAAAGGTTCATTTTTGACGATATCGTAAAAATTACATTGAATATATTTAGTTTAAAATCATGTCGTGTGAAATAAGTGATAAATTCATTTTTTTTTAAATTTTGACTTAGACTACTTTCATAATTATGGGCACATATGATAAAATACAGATTCTCAGTAAAACTAAGTAGGAGTTTTAATTTTAGTTTGTTTCAATTTAGTTTGTTTAATAGTAGTGAAGAAAAAGTATTTGTTTACTTGTGCAGAAATCTCAAATTTAAAATAATTAGCATTTGCAATATAACTTACGTACCTTTTAGTTCTTAACTACCCAATGCTTGTGCTAGAAGCAGGGGCCTGTACAGGAATTTTTTTGGATAAGTCGCAATTTTAACCCCTTCCCAAAAATGTTAAATTTTAGCATCCCCCCCTTCCTCATTGAGAAACGCATATATGAGGTAAGACGGCTTAGTGTATGTACAAACGTAAGTCCGAATTTAATTTTTAGTGTTTAAAACCCTTACTTTCTTTTTATATTGTTCAAAATGCAAGTAATTAAAAAGATACACAGCTTTGTGTAAAACAATTGGGGATGTCCATTGATATATTTTAATATATGCTTGTTGTTAACTGTAGTCTTCTCCTCCTGATGATAAATATCAAAAGAATTTGACTAAAACTTTACTAAGGGTGTAATTGAAATGGAAGTCCGGAATTTGTTCTCTAAGAAATAATAACTTTTATTTTTTTTAAATTAACAAAAGAAAATATTTAAAAAATGAAGTACTTTATAACTTAATAAAAAAGGTATGTCCATTCAAGTTTTTTATTAATTTGTTTAAGTCAAAAATTAAAACAACCTCCGTTTAATATATAAATCGTTTTTTAATAAACTTTAGACCGTTCTCGATTTGAAAAGCGCTATAATAAAATACCAAATCGTAAATCTAACTGTTATCCCGGATTAATAACTTCTTACCATCCGTTCGAACAATTAACCTTGTATAGTTTGCTTAATTATTGCTTTAGTTTGCTATAATTATTCGCTCTGTTGACGCATCATATTTATTCAAAATATTGAAGTTGTGAAAAAATATATAAAGATACATATTTTGGGTATGTCCAGCGACGTAGCAGACATCCCCTAGACACGCCCTGAGAAGGTTAGTAGCACAACTGCATGTTGCGTTATTGAAAATATAAAATTTGTCAAAATTGTAGGTAGACACCACTGCCGCTTACCATTCAGTTGTGTTATCAACCTTCTAGCACACTGTATTGGGTAACTAAGAACTAAAAGGTACATAAGTTATACATAAATATGAATTTAATCGTAAATTGCACATAAAAAAATTATATCGAATATTTTGAACTTTAACATTTAAATTAACAATTTCTTTAATTGTCTAATTTTTTAAAAATCATTTCATTTCTATAAACTTTTTAAAAATTTGTGGCATTATTTGGATTACAAAGTTAATATCGATGAGCACAGTATCAACAAAGCTTCTTTTTAGCATTGGAGGCAGCTTGGCATAGTACTCCTCCAAACTATTTACAAAACTTAATTGATAGCGTTCCTCGTCGCTTGCGAGCAGCTATCAATGCCAAAGACTTCATACTAAATGTTAATCAACTATAAAACAAAAAACTCAAATATACTTAATAAAACTTTGAGAGGTATGAATACTTTTGACTCTTCCTAATATCTCAAATTTTAAGTGTAACCACACAGCAGCCAAACTAGAAAACCTAAATCAGCGCCTAAAGCTTGAGAAAGCAGCTGTGATATTCAAATCAACCCTATAAAAATGCAAAAAGAGCAAATATGCCATCTAAGTCAGTAACCATAAAGAAAACTTTCCGTTTTCCATAATAATAATAATAATAATAATAATAATAATAATAATAATAATAATAATAATAATAATAATAATAATAATAATAATAATAATAATAATAATAATAATAATAATAATAATAATAATAATAATAATAATAATAATAATAATAATAATAATAATAATAATAATAATAATAATAATAATAATAATAATAATAATAATAATAATAATAGTAATAATATAAATAATAATAATAATAGTAATAATAATAATAATAATAATAGTAATAATAATAATAATAATAATAATAATAATAATAATAATAATAATAGTAATAATAATAATAATAATAATAATAATAATAATAATAATAATAATAATAATAATAATAATAATAATAATAATAATAATAATAATAATAATGATAATAATAATAATAATAATAATAATAATAGTAATAATAATAATAATAATAATAGTAATAATAATAATAATAATAATAGTAATAATAATAATAATAATAATAGTAATAATAATAATAATAATAATAATAATAATAATAATAATAATAATAATAATAATAATAATAATAATAATAATAATAATAATAATAATAATAATAATAATAGTAATAATAATAATAATAATAATAATAATAATAATAATAATAATAATAATAATAATAATAATGATAATAATAATAATAATAATAATAATAATAATAATAATAATAATAATAATAATAATAATAATAATAATAAAAAAATGCACCAACACTATCATATAGTATACAAATGATGCAAATTGCAATACTCCAACACAGCAAGTCATAACTGATTGAAAATATACCAAGAAATACACATGAATGCTTACAGGTTATAACAATTAGTTAACTAAATTTTCAACGAGCATAACTGAATTAAACAAATAAGAGCATTTGAAATCAGATCCTGTGTGCTATAAGGCAAAATATATTTATAGGCTGGACAAACCAGTATAATGTATACAGTGCTTGAAAAACAGATCCATTGTGTTCTATTTTCAATAAATCATAACTTAGATCATGGCAAACAGTTTGTAAACTCTTAACTGATGCTGGATCAAAAAACATTGTTAACTGTTTAACATTTGTAACTGCATCATCAGGAGCTTGTATTACATTATTGACTTCTGTTGCATTCTTCTCTTTCAGTTTTCGGCTCCCTTCCCCACGATCCCGTGAATTTCCAAACCACGTAGAAAGTTCCTTCTCAAGCATCTCCTTGGTTGTGTCCTCAGCGGCAAAGTTTTGTTTTGCAGCACCTAAATACATATAAAACAATTACGTTGATGCCGCCGTATACATGTTAAATTATTATCATAATTACACTATTTAGCAAGTATTACTTCTCTGGGCTAAATGTTGTGATCTAAATAAATCACTCAAGATTAATATGTTGCTGTTTACATATTTAATGTAATACAAATTTGAAGTGAATACTTACTAAACAAAATCTGAAAGTGTTACAGTGCTCAAAATTTAATTTTGCTTCGTTGCCCAATCAAGTTACACTGTCGCGCTTGCTTAGATGTCATTAATTAGGCCATGTTTTGCTTGATAGATTGTGTCAAGCTGCCTCCACCATTACTGACAAAAATTGGCCAGAGAGAAATGTTTGAGCTGTTAAATAAAGGAATACCATCAATATTTATGTGACGCCAGAGCAGCCCTAGAGTTTGAAGAGCAAGCTATTACGTTGGATACTTTTTCAAGAGATGATTACAAGGAGCTGTGCGAGTTAGTGGTATTTTACCTAGGTAGAGAAGTTCCTATCTTCTTTCTTCAATAAATAGGAGCCTGCCATGAAGCAAGATTCATGGCAGATGCATTGTATCTTCTTAAACTCACAATGACTTCAAAGATATCTAAAGTCATGAATGAAGAAGAGAAAACCATGGTGGAAACTGCTTCTTTCTTTGTTGCAATCTGCTATACTCCATGGTTTTTGAAAGCATGTTTTACTAACAATGCTCCAAACAACAATCTTTAAAAGAAGTGTTTCATATTGGGACATGCTCTACTCAAAAGTATGCAAAGACACACATGGTATCTTACTGAGGATCTGGTTTTATTGGCTGATGCTAATTTAGACTATGAAGTAAAGGTAAAGATATTGAATAGAATGTTGGAGTTTGATGTGCCAAAAAAGTTCAAGGTCGGCAAACCCCAACTTCCAACAATACAAGAATCAACTTAGCTGTTTGATCTTGTAGGGCCTTAGAGTTGGGTTCTATTGAAGGTTGCAGACATAGACACCACTGAAGTGGAGAGTTGGGTTGAGGACCAAAACACCCCTTGTTTTGAAAGTTTCATATCATTTGCAAAAAACAGTATGTGCGTCAATGATTGTGCAGAGCGAAATATTCGGTTAATTCAAAATTTTGTGAACTCACACAAATCTGAGGATATGAAGCAAAATGTAATGCTAGTTGCAAGAGACAACAGAAAAAAACTCACAAAGGAGATAACGAAGAAACAACTTAAAACTGTATGAAGTACTTGTTAAATAAATATTTTATTCCACTATTTATTATTTGCTCGATTTCTGTCAAAAACCAATATTTATATCTATCTGTTTTAATGCAGATACAAACATTTTTTGTGATTTTTGGACTTCTAGGGTAAAGGAGAATGAGAAAAAACTACAAGTAAGTTGAAATTCAAATATTTTTAAAGTTTTAGGACACCCTTATATGCATGGACACTTAAAATCTTTCGGAATCTCTTTTTTCAATTTGTCCGAATTCTAAAAAAATGAACAATAACTTTAGAACCAATCAAATTTGTCTTCGAAACTTATGCACTCCTTCTTACTTAATTTTATTGATAGGTTTAAGCTAACCCAAACTCTAACTTCTACGGAGAGTTAGAGTTTGGGTTAGCGACGCAAAAATTCCTAGTTCAAAACTCTATTCATACGTTGATAACTCAGTGACCTACCTTCAGTACAGGACTTGAAAAAGCCAAGAATTAGCCTTCGAGAATGTTTTCCTTAGTTTTTTGCTTCGCTGTAATAATTAGCTTTTCTAATGTATTAGGAGAGTATACATTAACTCTGACTAATGAAAATTTCGATGCTCACGTCTTGGATTCAAAAAAAAATGTGTTGGTTGAATTTTATGCACCATGTGAGTTTTTTGTACTGTCAAATTATATGTATATTATTGATAATCATAATCGTAAACAGAGACAAACGCTAAAGAGATTTTTTTATATTTTAAATTTTTTCTATACTATTATTTTTGTTATTTCTTGATATTCTTGATGTTTCACTATAGACTGTATTTGATCCTATTGCTTTGATCCTATTGCTTTGATCGAAATTGATTTTTATTTCCTCTATCTTGTGTCTGATTGAGAGAAGATAAAGAAAAAAAGAATTATTTTCCTCAAGATATTCAATATTTTAACGGCAAATTACTGTTTGAAACTTATGCAGGATTCTGTGTCAAATTTTATAATTGTGTGCTTTTGGTCTGATATAAGTAGATATAATGGAATGCAATTTTTTAAAAAGTTTTAAGGTATTTTATTCTAACTACAAAGAAAATAAATAAAATGCTTTATTAGAATATCCTGATTTTTTATGAGTTACCATAGTAAAAATGCACAGTGAGCCAAACAGTTGGCATTGTTTAAAAATTAATTTTAACAAACTGAATATATATTAGTTATTACTGAAAACCAAATAAATTTCCAACTTATAAAAAGAAAAACAAATTCCATAGTTTTATTCAGAAAATCCATTTGATTGAATAATTTTGTTACAAAAAAGGGGAACAATTTAAATATATTTTTGAAAGTAAATTAAATTCTAAATTCTCAAAATCTATTTAAACCCTCAAAAGAAATTACAACAGTAATTTTGATTGAATAATTTTGTTACAAAAAAGGGGAACAATTTAAATATATTTTTGAAAGTAAATTAAATTCTAAATTCTCAAAATCTATTTAAACCCTCAAAAGAAATTACAACAGTTATACTTAATTACAAATTAAGAGATCACTTAAATTAAACTTGAAGTGCTTAAAGATAATAATATTAATAAAAGTGAGTATGAATTATTTCAAATTTTTATCACTGAGGAACATTTCAAAGGTTTGGGTTGATGCTTTTGGTAATAATTAAAGCAGTTTTTTCCAAATGGAAAGTTAATGTGGACCAATACAAAAGTTTTTGTACAGATTTTTACTTATTCCTGGTCAGTGAATTTCCTTGAATTACAAGAATAAATCTACCTGGACTATGGATCAGTAAAACACCATCACTACACCAACTAATTGCGCATTCATTTTTGTTTGTATTAAATAATGAGGAAAGTATTTTGGGTTATGAGTCAGGGTTAGATGGCAACAATAAAAATTAAGGACTCTCAAGAAAATCCTCCCAAATTGTCAATTTAACAAATGCAATCGACAGAATGTGGATATCAGAATTCCTTTGTGATAAGTGATACAACACAAAAACATTCTGCAAATTCTGATAAATATGATAAAAGATTCAATAATGAAAGAGGACATTCTGATAAATATTTTAATTAAAGAAATGTTCATAATGAAATTTTATCTGAAGATGACAAATTTTTTGAAGTGTTAACCTACAACTTTCCCCTTTTTTAAGTTTTACTGTTATTGTCATTGATATTTTTATGTTATCTTTATATTACAAAAAATACAATCATAGTTACATATTATAAATTATTATATTTTTTATATTATATCAACTGATTACTTGTTCATATAATTAGTGGTTAGCAAAATGATTTTCTAAAGATGAAGCATATTTACAAATAAATGAAGATATAGTTAAAGTGACACTTTCTTGAAATAGTTATCCTTTGAAAAATCATGAGGATTTTTTATTGTTTGCTTATAGTTTCTTATTGTTTAATCATTTCAAATTTATCTTGTGTACTATACCAACAGTTTTATGTTTAAAGTTGTTAACCAAATTTACATAATAAAATCTGTTTAGGGTGTGGCCACTGCAAAAACTTAGCACCTACCTACGAGAAAGTAGCTGAAGCATTTAAAAATGAACCTAATGTAAGTTGTTTTTTAATTTGTAAGTATTTTATGTTTCTTTTCTTCTCATTTGTCGTAGTAATCTTCATTTAAATTATCTAAAGTTTATAAAGCATGGCAAATGAACCAAGTTAATAGATTGCAGGAAAATCCCTTTTAAAATTGAAAAACTTATCTTTTAAATTTACTTCTTAATACCAATCTGATGCCAAATTTAAATATAGAATTTTTAACCATTACTTACTTTTTCACTTTTTCAAAAATTATCTTTCAGTTTTTTCAATGTATTTTCTTTAAATAGATCTTTAACAGTACAAGATTAGATTTAAAAAGAAAATGCCCAATCATAAACATTGTTTTTTGATTGCTCTTTTGGGGTTATCTGATTACATTATTTGAACAATCAAACTCATTTTTGCCTCACTTAAATTTTTTGTAATATTTGTTCAATTCTTTCTGTTTTTTAAATGCCTTTATCAAAAATAGTTTAATACATTTTTTTCTTCTGTTTTTTGGGATGGTTTTTTTGGGATGGTTTTTTTTGGGATGGTTTTTAAACAAAAAAAAACAATGATTTAAAAAAGTTTTAAAAAAAAAACACACATATATACATTAGGGTGATGACTTTTATACAAACTCGTTTCCCTGTATCATAGTTTGATGAGCTTTCATTTAAGATTAAATAAAATATTACATTCAAGGCGATTTGATAAAAAAACTTCACGCACAAAATGATTTTAAGAACTTTATTTATTAGCTTTTTGGCCAAATTTTTGAAGTCACTGTAAGCAGATACAAAATTGAACGCAAGCTGTAGAGTCACATGCATACAACATCATATAGGATCATCAAATGCACAAGGAAGTCAAATGTTCACGATAATGTCATTAGAGAGGATGAATCTCAGTGGGAGGTTTTCCTTATTGCGGCAGGAGTTGTGCAATTCTTGCATAACTTTGATGGCGCGCTCGCAGCACTGGTTGCTTCAGACAATTTTGATTGGAGAGTCATCTGCTTTCCATTGGGTTTTCAAGCAATTGAGAGCTTTTGGGTAGTTATTCTGAGCTTCAGATAGTTAATCAAAATCTGCAACGTGGAACAATTGATTGCTGAACCAAAGGTCAGCCCATGAGTAAGAAATGAATGAACAAATTTTACGCAACCTGATCCGGTTTATGGCATCAGAACAAACGCAAGAAGGGCTAGAATGGCACAAGAGTTCCAGCGTGCATTGCTGATGTTTGGGATCTGTTTGAAATTCACTAAGGGGATCTCATTCCTCTCAGTTAAGTGACGGAAGACACGAGTGAGGTGGTAGAGAAACTTCATGTTATCTCTCCAGCCGCCTGTTTCTTTAGTCTTAGCTTTACCGTTGCTGAAAGCTGCTTTCAATTTATCGTAATTGCTCATCAAATCCTGCACAAAGAAATACTTGATGTTTGGTGATTTAGTTAGCCCATAGAGCTCATCGTCCATGACAACGATCGTCCATGACAACGCGGTCTAGCACATGGTGCTGGCAACTGATGAAATTGGGTTTGGGGTGAGCTTTCTCTTCAAACGTTTGCTGCAGCCGAACAACAATGCCTGTCTTCTTGCCGGTATTCACGTTTGTTGTGTCGGCAACAATCATCACAACTGATCCCCACAGTTTGAACTCCTCTAACAAATCCTGGAGTCCTTCTGCAATTGTTTGAGCTTTCCCATCTTTCAATTCTAGCGCAGTCAACTTAATTTCTTTATATTCATTCTTGAGGACCACGGCCTGATATTTAAAGCCCTCAATTTGTTTGCCATCAAAGTGTATGATCAGATATATGCGGGAAGTTCAACGTTTTGCTCCATAGGTCTTTAAGCTCTACAGCAATTAAACCGATCCTCTCTCCCCGTTCTTTAGCAGTGGATTCATAAAATTTGAAGCGTCCAATGACGTGGTTTTTCAGGGGCATGCAACTTCATTCGTTCAAGGGTGCTTCATAAATTGCCACGTTGCCTCTTCTAGTTTGGGCTTGAAACTGGACTAAGTTCTTTGTCCAGGTTTCCTTGTTCTTCTCCGTGTTAGAAGAGCTCTTCTTGAACGACATGTTGTCTTCTACTCAAGAACTGAAATAGGGAAGGCCTTAGCGTCAAAATTATTAACGTAACAAGTTAAAGAAATTGTTATTAAGTTTTCAATTGAACTGTTATTGTTAATATATTTTATTTCAAAAGAAGCAAATAACGATTATAGAAAATGAAAAAGGCAGATACTAATAAAATATTATATGCTCAATTATAATTTGCGAAAGAGTTAAATGTGACTTACCAAATAATACAAGGATCTCTTTATACTTAAACTATAGAGAATGCGCAGTAATTAGAATAAGGCAGTAATAATGTTGACACCAAATTAAGATAATTAAAACTTAACTACCCGCTTTGAACACTTCTTTTATATACCAGTTTGTAGCAGACTGCAAAACAGCTGAAGAAAGTTTTAGAACTCCATAGAAGCTTCCCGAACAATTTTGTCACCGTGACGTCACTTTCATGGCTGACGGCGCACAGCGATATGCGATGTTCTGGAAAACTCTATACATTTCTCTGCTACATAAATTAATGCACAAGTCGGTTTAATGACTTAATACACAAGTCGGTTTAATTACTATATATATATATATATATATATATATATATATATATATATATATATATATATATATATATATATATATATATATTATATATATATACGTAAGTATATATATAGTTAACAAAATTACATAAAATGCTAAAATGCCTTCATAAATAATATTTCAAGATGGTTTGTGCATGACCTTTTTCAATATTTTAATGGAATAAACGTCATTTTAGTCATTAGTAGGCAAAAGTTCATTCATTCGTGCTACAGGAAATAATGTTTGAGAAAAAAAATCAAAAAGTCATTACCCTAATATACATATTCAAAATTATTAAGATAATATTTTTCTTCTCTTCCTTGAATTGATTCTTAAAAGCCCCCATATTTGTATCTAAAGATAGAATTTAAATTCCAAATCCATTATATTGCACCCCGACATACCAGCACTTTTTCCCTTATAAAACTTTAAATATTTTTTTCATTTGAAATAAAATAGTTCCACACAATTAAAGTATTCTTTATTTTTTAAAGCAGTTTTTTAATTGTACCAACATTCATAAGTAACTGTTTTTTTTATTGGTCAGTTGTATTTGGTAATTAATATTCTTTTTTTTTTGTATTAAGTGCGTTGTTGCTAAAGTTGATGCTGATAGTGAGAAAGAGTTAGGATCACGGTATGTGGGAATAAAAGTTAATGAGAAATATAAGGGTGTAAATTGCATTATACAAATGATCATTCAGCTAAATGCTTTTATTAATACTATTAAATTTTCTTGTTTCTAAGATTTGGAATTTCAGGCTTCCCTACAATCAAATTTTTCTCCAAAACGAATAAAGCTGGAGAAGAGGTAAAATTTAACTGTAAAGTTCATGTTTTATTTTTACTTTTTTTTACAAGTAAATAAAGCAAAGTTTTATAAACATATGATGTATTAAAGTATATACTTTTACTCTAATGTAGTATTAAAATGTGTATTGCTATTTGTGTGTGTATTTTAGTACTCAAGTGGTCGAAGTGAACAAGATTTTATTGACTTTTTAAATAGGAAATGTGGAACCAATCGAGTCAGTGGTGGTGGTGTAAACGATCAGGTATTAATATAACCTTTTTATTTAAGTGATAGATTTTTATCTAAATATTCATCCATAAATTTTATAATAGTGTTTAAACTTACTCCAATGCATTACAGCATTAAAACTTAAAAGTAGCAACCATTAAAAGTATATAGCATTATAGTTTAAAACATTAAGTTTTAATGCTGTAGAATGCATTCAAAATAAAAATATCAATGCAAAATACTGTGTTTATTCAATTTGCGCTAGATTAATTCCCAGGCTTTAAAAAATTATTATCTCCAACTTTTTGGCATTGTCAATTATATGTTAATTTACTTAAAGATTAAAGCTCAATTTTGTGATGGCATATGATCAAATAATTTAATTTTAAATCTGGCAAAATCTCATTAAATTTAAAATTAATTCTTATAACACGTATCAAAACTTAATATTTTACGTTTTACAGCCACAATATATTAAGCTTAAGAAGATGACTAAGATTGATATAAGTGCATGCTATATGTTATATATGCTATATGCTATATGCTATATGTAAATTTATCTTTAGATAAACATTTTAATGTTTAAAGTTCTATTATTTTTAAATATTTTAATGGTAAAACAAAAAAATGGTTTTCATTCAAAACTATTAATAAAAATTGATTTTTTTAAAATATAATTTAAATAATGAAAGGAAGATTAAGGAATTTAAAGTTAAAAAAAGTTTTACAAATTAAAAATTATGATATTTGATTTCTTAGGCTGGACGAATTGATGCATTCGATGATGCAGCTAAAAAGTTCATAAAATCAGCAGTAAGTTTATTCAAACACATTTAATAAAGATCATGTAAATAAAAGGTTGAGTCAAGTTATCAATTTAACACAGTTTTTTATTGAATCAACCAGTAGATTTTTTAAATTTATATTTAGAGTGAGCGAGATGGTTTAATTTCTGAATTAGAAGCAGCAAATGCTAATGAATCTGACCCTGAGTAAGTAAAGCTCTTCAGCTAAGTTTTAGTTTTGTATTTTTATATGTAGGACCTTTAACATAGTACCAACCTTTAAATATTATTACCCTCTCTGGTGAGCATTTTATGTTGTCTAGTTTATGATATCCAATTAAAATTTAAAATGTAAAAAATTAGTAAAAAATATATTAGTATTTAAAATAGCTTCTTTTTGTAAATAAAAGAGATCTTTGGTAAATTTTTTTTCTAGATACAAGGCATCAGGAGAATATTATGTTAAAGTTATGAAAAGTATCTTAGAGAAAGGAGATGATTACCCAAAGAATGAGATTGCTAGACTTTCTCGAGTTCTTGGTACTTATTGTATTTATAACAGTACTTTTTTTTATAGGCTTTTTTTTATAATTGATTTTTTAATTTGTTTTGACTAAAATGAGACTAAAATTACAAGAATTAGTATATTTTTCAGCAGAAAATGATTGCTAATGTAGTTTTCCTAAATATTCCCTGATATAAAAATATTGTTCTATATTTTTGTTAAAAAAAACCCCCTAATTTACTTACTTTTTTTTTTAGGAGGAAATATGAGTGCTGCAAAAATGGACACAATGTTAAAACGGAAAAATATATTGAGTCAATTTGTTCAAGAAAAAGAAGAATTGTAGTTATCCTCATATTTCAATAAATTTTTACCTTTAGAAAAAACTGTCACTAAATTAGTTCTCATTTCCTTTTACCAGAGAAATTAATCTTTCTACAGACACTTTTACAAAGTTTTTACTCTTTATTCAAGAGTTCATCTTGCGCTTTTGTATTACTCACTTTTTTTCAATCATAATATTCAAAGTAGAATCCTATTTTTTTTTGTTCTCAATAATTAATTTTAATTCGCATAGTAACTAGTAATTTTTTTTTAGCATGAAGTATTTGTTGTAGTAAATAGAAAACTGATGTGGTTTTAGATTATTTATGTATTAGCTATATGTATATATATATATATATATATATATATATATATATATATATATATATATATATATATATATATATATATATATATTAGTAAGTTATAGAAATAGTTATTAGTTTTATATTATGAAGAGTATTATTATTTACAGATTTCAGTTGTTTAATTTTTAGCTTTTTATTTAGTTTTTTTTTTAGACTATTATTACATGGAATATCCTCAAGCAGTTGTCTCTGTTGTAGTTTTCTGGATATATGTTTTCATCGGCGTGCCAGTCTGGTGGAACACAACAAAAGTTTACAGAGCATCATTGCCCTATGAAAAAATAGATGCCTTACAAAATACTTCAGTTAAACTGCAAGTTAGATTGAATGTTCTAAGTGATATTTATGAAGAGTCTGAGCTTAATGAAGCAGCTAATATGATTAAAAATGAATCAGTAGAGAAAATTAATTGGAGTGTTTCTGTTAAAAAGGTGCACTTTGTAATTAAAGATGATGCAGAGGAATATTGTAAGAATCTCTATAGGAATTCAACATTGCTACTCTACAATATCATAGTCGTTAAAGACGCTTTAAACAAAAAATCTGTAAAAAGCTATTGTCAGACATCTCTAACTGCAATATTATCACTACCCGAAAAAATCTCCTCTTCTGATTTGGGACATCAAATCTTCGATGTCATGGATGATTTTACTAGAAGTGAGGATTTTATGTCAAAAAAGTTATCGGCACCAACCCACCAGAATACAATGCCTCTTGCATCAGGTTACCATCTAACATTTACGTTGGCTGTTACCAATCCTGCTGAGTTCTTACCTTCTTGGGATATCGATGTATCAGTCGATGATTTTTTGAAGCCTTTTCTAAATAAATTTAATTTTCTTGGTCCGTTCAAAGTTTCTTCTCAAGTTTTATATTACGTTGATCTTGGAATAAAGCCATTTAAGAGTAACGAATCCTTTTATTATACAAAAAGCAAGTTACCACAACTCATCAACCCTATAGAATCGAGATTGGCATCTCACGTCACAACTGATCCAATCCTCAACTTTGTTATTTACGTGCCGCCTAAAAAGTATTCTCCTTTGTATATCCGTCAAACAAAAAATTCTGAACACAGCAGTTCATTTTATAGTCCAAGATGGGGAGGAATAGCTTTTTATAATCCACCACATTTTAACGAGAAAATAATATACACTCGTTATTTCATGGGAATTTTTATCAAACAGTTTGAATTATTGGTAGGTGTTAAATCATATTTTAACGAAACGAATGATATCGAATTTTCTCGAACTAATCTTTTAATCGAGAAAACTTTTGAAAATTTACGTACGTGTTTATCGACGTTAACTTCGTTATCAAAACTTCTAGATGAGATATCTAATATTGTTATAAAAGATGAGATTAAAGAGTTAGTCGAAGTAGCTGTACTGAATGTAGAGCTGAGTAAATATTTCTTACAAGTTGGAGATCTTGAAAAAGCGTATCAAACTTCTAAAGAAGCTTTTCTTTGTTCGGAGAAAGCATTTTATGATTCCTCTTTGCTCTCACTGCTTTATTTTCCAGACGATCAAAAATATGCAATATACGTTCCTCTATTCTTACCTATTTCTTTACCCGTACTAATGTCTTTTTTTAGAGCTGTGAAATGGCTCATTAAGTACCACAAAAAACAAAAAGAACAGTAAGTTGGTAGGAAACAGAAAGCAGATATGTGCTCTTTTAAAAATCCTTAAATTTACGAGCTGTTGTATTTCCTCCTTTATCACGGCTAGAGAACTTCGTATCCAAATCCCTTCACTCGAGTTACAAACAGATAAATTAGTCAAAGCTTTATTGTAAACTATTACATTCAAAAAAATTTCGAAAGAGTCTAAGTCAGATCTTGAATCTTTTCTAGTTTAAAACGAGTAACTAAACTATTTCAGACTAGATATTTGACTGTGATTCAATGTAAACTGCTTATTATATTGTAAAGGAATTTGTATACAAGTAGGTCAATATTCTGCGTAACGCACCTCAGAAGAAAAATTTAGGCTAAATGTCCCAGATTTATGAGGCACACCGGTGACTCTATATTGGTCTCTAGTTATCTAAATTTAACTACAAAAAATCATCTAACAACAAGGAAACAGGAGAATCTTTTTTGGTGGAGCATCCTACATTCAAAAGCCTAAAAGATGTTATCAAAATAAATATTTTTTTCTGGAATTTAAAACTTACAGAAACTATCATCTTGTCCAATAAACTGATCTTATCAGTTTTAAATACTCTGTATCAGTATTAGAATTCCATCCTTACAAGAAAAAAAAAAGAGTATTTCATTTGTGAAATAGCTCACTCCCACTGTACAGTTTCAGAACAGAAAGCTCGCAAATTCGGAAGACCTAAGACTTCAGAGTTTTTTATGTCCTTTTCTCGTCTAGTTGAACTTTGCAAAAGGATTGTGTATTCAAAAATGCGTTCCCTCATGTAACATTAAGTAGCAGATAAAGCTGAGTTCAGACAAAAAATTATCACACTAAAGAAAAAAGAATCAGCTTCTGAGACGTTACACCAACAGTGGCGATCGATCTTTCGAATTTTATTCTCGAAAAAAAATTCTTTCAGAAGTAAACAAGTTGAAGAACACCTTAAGTCTAAGTCACAAAAACGCAGAAAAATACAATAAGTGAAACTTTTTTGAGTTTTATTGAAAAATTAAGTGTTAGAAAGTTTCTTTGGCTTTAAACAAACATAGTTTGTTGGAATAATCAGACTATGATTTATTGTAATAAAATGCTATAATTGGTTAATGACATGTTCCACGAGATGACTCAAGGTCACACTTTAAGATGAGGCGTCGATGTGGTGGAGGATTTTTAAGGATTTATCTGATTATTATTGACTCGAACCAGGCCCTTACAGAGTCTGAGTGGGGCCCAAGCCGCTTTAACATTTTTAGACCTCTTGTATATCACGCATTTATAACCGTCCACCTATATCTAAAACATAAAACAAACAGAAACTGTAAATAAGTAGATAATATTATTTTTATTACATACAAACAGAATAATACCACAAACCAATTGATCTCTTACTTTATCCAAACAATTGTTCTATCAAGGTCAACTAATATCTTTTTCTAGGCAATTTGCTAAGCTCTTAATTTAAGTTCCGCATCTCGAAACAATATCGTTGTAGAAACTTTTTTATAGTACAGGTAAAGAAAGAAGAAGCTTCTGATTAATAAACAAAATTTTAAAATAGCATCAAAATTATTTTCTATTAGATTATGCTTAAAGGTAATAATAGTTAAACATAAGTTAATATGAGATTTATAAACATTAGTCACAATAATAAGTAACAAGTATGTGCGAGTTTTCTCTGGTTATTAAAACAAAGAATACTCCTTTTCACCACAAATAACATGTAAAGAATTGAACATAGAGTAAATAGCTTGTTTTTACATAATGCTAATTATGATAGCAGGATTAGAATAGTACTGATACTTATGTCAGGGTTTCTAGTATAATGCCTAAAGTTTTCATGCTTTAAAGATTTAGAAGCTCCTATGTATTATAAGACTTATGCCAAATGGCCCTAGTGGCTCCGCTCTGATATGGCTTGACTTGACCATTTGGAGAAGTGGTTTTCATACCTGAGAAAGGTCAACGTCACAAGCTTTAAAGAAGGAGGATTTTAAAATTTACTTAATGTGACTGCTGTTGAGAATGTAAAGTTAAGTCTAAAAAATACAAACCAATTTAATGTTTTTTTTATATATATAGAACCAGCTTTTTCAACCCAATCTTGCCCCTGGTTTTGTCAATGGAAAAGCCACGTAACTGTTAACTTGTTGCGTCTTTTTTCCAAAACTTATTAGTACAATGTTAAAGGTCCTCCATATAAAAATTCAAAACTGAAAATAAACTGAAGAGCTTTACTTACTCAAAGCTGTTCTAATTCAGAAATTAAACATCTCCTTCACTCTAAATATAAATCAAGCATAACTTGATGCAACTTTTATTTACATGATCTTTGTTAAATGAGTTTATTTGAATAAAACCTACCACTGGTTTTCTAACTGCATTATCGAATACATCAATTCGTCCTGTTATTAATAGGGTAACATTTTGTTATTAATGAAGGAACATTCGAGCATAATTATAATTTGAAAACTGCAGCATTAAAGCTATTAAATACACCCCATGTAAACTTCTTTTACTTATTTGCATAAAGGTTCCAAATTGAATTTGTAAAGTTTTTTTTAAAATTTTTTACATAAATTAAATAAAAAAGTTGTTTGGAATATTTTTTTTATTTAATTTATGTAAAAAATTAAGCTTTTCTCGTTACTAGACCACAAATGTTGGAGTTAAATACTATCGAGGAATTTTTTTTTTGTAAAAAAAATCTATGAAATAGTTGGAAAAGATCCGTACATCGGTTGACGTCAACTTATCAGGTAAATGTTAATGGTCTGAGCTAAAAGAATCAGAGAAGAATTAACAGTGAGAAATCAACTTATCATTTTAATTAAAAGCAATGGTTATTATTGAAAAACCCTAGGGTTTATGTTAACTAAAAATACAGTTTAATGTTTTATTTTGGCTACTGAAGAAATTGTAAGAAAAAATTATTAGAATATGGTATTTACCACAGTGAATTTTATTTTTTTAGACGGAAAAATATTTATATTTAATTACACTTTGTATTTTAATGTGTTAATATATAGCTTCTTGACTTACCATACCCTTAAATGGCCGTGTTTTATATTTTACAAGTTGAAATTCTATATGCAAAATTTAGTATAGGAATATATTTTGCAGTCCATAAAAATTTTAAAATACCATCAAACTCGAAAATGTTCATGGATTTTGAAATGTCTTTTCAAAAAGAGCATATTTTACAAGGCCATTATGATGAAACAAACAAAAAACATTTTTTCCCTCACTACCCAACAAGCTATCTCTGTGACACCATAAGCATAATAAATGTCTGCTCATACACTATGTTGTCTTATGTTTTATAACTATTAGCTCTTTTAACAAAAATTGGATTTTTAGGTATATTAATTAGTCAATAATTCTTATAAATGTTTTTTGTGCTATATTGACAATTATGGCTACAGGAGGAACTCTTCAGGTACCAGATTTTTTTTTCTAAAAAGATAAATTAGACTTCATATTTTTTAAGAAACTGTAAATTATTGACTGTTTTTATAGTGAAATTTTTTTGATAAGTTAGCTTTATCTAAGTATGAATAAAATTCACAGAAATTAAGGACATAAGATACGTTATAATTAAATGTAGCTTTTACTAATATTTTTTATCATTCTTAAGAAAACTATTAATGAAAATACATAGAAGGTTAAAAGTTTAAAATGATAGTTTTAGTGTTTTTTAATAAAAATAAGATTTCATATTTATTATTGGGAATTGTATTCTTTATCTCTTAAAAGCTGCTTTTTTTTTTTTTTTTTTAGATATTTACAGTTAATTGATAAATAAATATATTGAAAGAAATATATATATTGAGAATAAAGTAAATTAAAACCAATAAAAAAAAGTTAATAATTGTTTTCTTGTTATATTTATTAAACACTTCAGCCTTGATCTTTATCAAATACCTTGTAAATCATGGGAATATGTATGTATGTATGTATGTATGTATGTATGTATGTATGTATGTATGTATGTATGTATGTATGTATGTATGTATGTATGTATGTATGTATGTATGTATGTATGTATGTGTGTAGATGTGTGAATATATATTACTTATTTAAGTAAGTTGACTCCTGTTGTATATTAGCCTGTTAAATGTCCTCAGCCTGAAGTTACTTTTGGTTTCCAGTATTCTATCCCTTATTTTTGTTTTTATGTTGTTATTATAATCTTTAGAAAGCTATTGATCTTGTAACCAAAGCTACAGAGGAAGATAAAAATGGCAATTATGCTGAGTCATTACGCTTATATGAACATGGCGTGGAATACTTTCTTCATGCAATAAAATGTTTTTTTTATTTTATTTTTCTGTTTTGTTAATATAGTTAATGAACTTATGGTATTTTTTCTATTTTAAGTAGCTAAGCTAATCTAATGTTTTCTATGTTATTGTTTTTTTTTTAAGATGAAGCTCAAAGTGATAAATCTAAAGAAAGTATTCGTGCAAAATGTATTCAATACTTAGATAGAGCTGAAAAGCTAAAGAAATTTCTTGCTGAACAAAATGGTGATAAAAAGAAACCTGTTAAAGATGGTGGAAGCTCCAACAAGTTAGTAAACTTTAGATATTTTAAATCTAAAAGTTTTTTAAATTAGGTTCTGAATACTCACTTGTTATTAAGTATGCAGAAAAGAGGTCTGTATTGCTTAAAATTTTAGGGACCAGCTGTTTAAGCATAAACTTTTTTGATTTCAGTTCAACTCATTAATTTTTTTCCTAGCTTGTTTTCTATTTTTTATGTTACGTTAATTTTCATTATCAATTATTTATGAATGTAGACCACTCTGTTATATATTGGTTCTCCATACTTTGCTTCCAATTAATACACATTGTTGTGTTTCACTATAAAACATCTTAAAATGTAAAAATAGATTATAGCAGCATATTCAAACTTTTATAGTTAATAGATATCACATAAAAGGTATCAAAGCTCTAAAATCATTGAACTATCTTATTCAGAGAGAAAACAGGTCTGGCAGTATTCTAGCTACAAATTTTTTAGTCTCCACAGGAGCCTAACTATTTTATTAAAAATAAGTTTATTTAAATATTTTTCTAATTGCTTTTTTGATTGACCAATATGATTCTCAGCATGATAAGAACTCTATTTGCATTGATATTAAAAGATATAATACATTTCTTAAAGGAAATAGCCATAACTTCTTTGCTAGTGAAAAAAAATTTCAGAATGATTTCCAAAAAGTAGGTATTTTGCTGAGTGTAAATGAATGCTTTTGCAAACTCCACTTTCGTGGCATTTGTTAAAATAAACCAACAACATTTTTATATTATGTTTGTAAATAAAGTTAAAGAAAATAGTTTTGATTTTTTTAAAAATCCTAACTTTTTTCCTTTAAATTTTTTGTTTTACCTTTAATTGCCTGTTTTAAATTTGAACATTTACATTTTTTTAATTAGAGAAGTATCCTTAGCTAAGTTTATTGATCTGGTTTTTCTTTTCAGGAAAAATAATAGTGATAGCGATGATGAAGGCAGTGAAAGCAAAAAGTTCAAAGATCAACTCGGTGGTGCAATTGTAGTTGAGAAACCAAACATAAAATGGAGTGATGTTGCTGGTCTTGAGGCTGCCAAAGAAGCATTAAAAGAAGCTGTAATTTTGCCAATCAAATTTCCCCATTTGTTTACAGGTTTTTAGAAATTTTCATCTTTTGAAATTATAAAGAAAAATATTTAAAGCAAAGCCAGTTGCAGTGTCAGCATCCAGTTGAGAAGTTTTTGTAACTTTATGCATTTTTACTTATAAAAAAAAAGTTTTTTAAAAAAAATCATGAAGGATATTGCTTCAAATTAACTTAATATGGCCAATGTTTAAGTGCAATCTCAATCACTGCATAGTTTTTGCAAAACACTCAAAAATTGATTTTAAAGTATTTTAATGTGTTTTTTAATCTTTTAACTTATTTTTATTTGCAATAACAGATTTTAGATTTTTGTTTTCTTTATTTGATATAAATTACTAAATAAATAGTGATATTCTTGTGAAAACTATTTATAGGTAAGCGTACTCCATGGAAAGGCATCCTTCTATTTGGGGTAGGTAACTTTGCAACATCATATTCTTCTAAGGTTACTAAAAGTTTATTTTCTTGAAAAATTATGATAACAATTAAATATTTGTTTAAAATTTTAATTTTAAAGGAAAGGTTTACTCCAAAACTAGACAATTATCAGAATAAAACAAACTGTTATTTTGTATCAGTGTTTATAAAATTTATGGAAATCATAAAAGATTGTGGAAATTTGTAAAAACCATATAAACTAAAACAGCAGAAAAGTAAAAAATAAAAATAATTTGTTCAATTCTTAAAATTAATTATTTGTGATCTATCATGGGTTTAAGAGAAAAAAAAAAGATTTCACATAATCTTAAGAAGTAAATTGATCATCTTTAGGATTCATAGGTAAAAAGTATTGCTTCATAATTAACTATTTCCTTTAATGATTGGTACTTTTTAATTGTAGAATAAGTGAATGTGTTTTCTTTTATTGTCGATCTGAGAATGTGAAGACACCTGATAAAAGATAATAACTATTTTTGGCTGTTTTGAAAAAAAGAAAAGAAAATATATTCAAAGAAAAGAAAATATGGAACACTTGCTGCCAAAATCAAGCAAAATGAACTTTATTATAGCACCTCACCTACAAAAAATTATGGTTATAATGGAACCACTATTTCAGCTTAGTGTAAGCTGTGAGCTAGAATAATAATGAGTCATGATGAGAACCTCATAAAATGATTGAATTACGCAGTAAAGATAAGGCATTAATCACTGATACTGGTTCACTTTTTTCATATTATCATCTATGTAAAAAGGAAAATCTGAAAGAAAGAAAAAGCAGCCAAGAATTTTTTTTAAGACTTGGTATAAACCATGAAGTAAGAAAGGTTGCTTGTGAAAGTCAAACAATGTCTAGTTAAGATTACACAGTTTGTAATACCTATTTATAAATAAATAATCATGTATTATTAATATTATTATATTTATTAATATTATTTATTAATATTATTCCTCTTTACAATAATGTAAAGAGGAATAATATTAAATAAAAATAAAAACAAAAAACCATTACAGTTACTTGAAAATATTACAAATAACAGCCAGTATTGCCACTCGGTGTAAAACTGACAAGAATTTTTTTTTACAATTACTACATACTAGTTGATGTATAAACAAAAGCTTTTTTTGTGTGTCCTTTCATATTAGATTTAATGTTTCAGCCTCCTGGTACTGGTAAGTCATACTTAGCTAAAGCAGTAGCAACAGAAGCTAACAATTCAACATTTTTCTCCATTTCATCATCAGATTTGGTTTCAAAATGGTTAGGAGAGTCTGAAAAGTGAGTAAGAGGGTTATTTTTCAATTTTAATGCTACACTTAAAAGCTGATGGTTTAATTTTGTTTACATAAAGAATAGGATTTTGATAAATTGTAATGCAACTATATTCAGTCGACTCTATGGTTTAGGATAAAAAGTAAGTACTTATCTAATTACTTCAGACTTGAAGCTTAGTCAGTTAGGTGTTGACTCGATTTTTCTTTTTTCCTTTTTTAAAATGCATTTATAGGAATAGTATTCATGTTTATAATGTGAAAAATTATCTACAATAAATGCGTTCCTTAAAGGATGCTTACTTTTCAAGTCTCTCTAATCTTGCAAAAATTTTTGGCCTGTGAAGATTTAGTTTTTAAAAGTTTATTTTTTTTAGGTTAGTGAAAACATTGTTTCAACTTGCCCGTGAAAGTAAACCTTCCATTATATTTATTGATGAAATTGATTCACTTTGCTCAGCTCGTAGTGACTCTGAAAGCGAGTCTGCACGAAGAATTAAAACTGAATTTCTTGTTCAAATGCAAGGTTAAATTTTTTTACAGCGATTGCAATTATTATACAGCGGAGAAAATAGAATTAGCCTCACCTTTATTTTTTGTTCTAATTTAACAAAAATTGCAGGTAAACAATTATGAAATCTACTTTATTTCTTGTTACTTCTACTACAACTAAAAAGTTTATAAATTGGTATGTTTAATTAATTCCAAATGGAAAAAAAAATTAAAAATATTCAATTTGTGGAGAAAATAGAATTAGCCTCATTAGCGTTATATACAAAAAATAAAGAAAATATTTTGTTTTTTCGCTCATTTAGTATTTAGTATAGCTTCCTGAATTTTTAATGACTTCAAATATGCGGTTTGACATACTAGTCACAAGATTTTGGATAGTTTCTATAGATATTTCATTCCAAGCTTCTCTGATACGAGTTTTCAGCTCCAAGGTGCATTCAATTGCTTACCATTTTCATAAACCTTTCTAGAAAGTATTCCCCATAGATTTTCAATTGGGTTAAGGTCTGGACTACGTGCGGGCCATTCCATTACGTGAATATTTTTTTCTCTAAACCAAGCTTTTGTAAGCTTTGAATTATGGATAGTAGCATTATCTTGTTGGAAAGTGAAAGTTTCACCCATCAATTCCTCACCATGTTCAAGTAAACTTATTTCTAATAAGTCAATGTAGTCCTGTGAATTCATTTTTGTTGAAATCCATGCCAGTGGAAGTTTTCCAGCAAAGGAAAAAGCCCCCCAAACCATAACATTTCCACCCCCAAAGTTACAACTCATCCGAGTTTCTTTCTCTTTTCGAAGATCGTGCCAGTAATATTGATAGCCATCAGGACCATCTAGATTGAACTTTTTTTCATCACTAAAGAGAACTTGATGCCACTCTTCTTGCCAAGACATGTGTTCTTTCGCAAATTGTAATCTAACTTTTTTATGACGAGCAGTAAGTTTTGGTTTTGGTTTACGCTTTTTCCAAACTGTGTTTGGATCTTCATGTAAGATTTGTCTCACACGTTGAACAGATACAGGTAATTTTAAATCAGCACGAATTTGAGATGCAGTCATGTGCTGAGCAGCAGCACGACGTACAATAACTCGTTTAGTACGATTATCAATTTTACGTTTGCCACCACTTCCCTTATAGGCTCCATAATTAACGCCAATCTTGAAGTAATTGTTAACCACTTTTGGAGATCTTTTAATTTTCTTTGCAATTTCCCGATTAGATAAGCCTGTATCTTTGTATGCTTTGATTACTGCGAATTCTTCATTCGTTAAACGCTTACCATGTCCCATTTCAAATAAAGGTATCAAAAACCAAATGTTAAAAACTTTATGAGCACTGATTTCACAGTCTTTGTTTAACTTACAAATAATAATAAAAAACTAACTCACAAATGCGTATCACCAGATCAAAATATACAAGTAAACTGAAAATAATTATTGATGAGGCTAATTCTATTTGTTACCGCAAATATCAAGTATTATACATTTTATGGTTTTATCAAATGTTCCGCAATTTAATTATGCTATATTATAATCTAAAAAGTTGTTGTTTGTAACAGTAATTATATGTGTGTGGATACAAAAGTTGTACCGCACAAACTTGTTTACAGATTTACAAAATATTGGATCAGCACATGGTGAGGCTAATTCTATTTTCTCCGCTGTACAACCCTTTGAATTCTGATGATTAACTACAAACTGCTGATTTTGGAATTTTGCTGTTTTGTGTTGTTTTTGTATTTGACATATTTTATAGTGATTCATCTACGAAACTCATCAACTTAACATGCTTATTAACAAAAACTAAATCATTTAATGTGGTGGTTTAGTTTGTAATCTAAATTAGTTTATGAATTGCTAAATGTTTTTTTTTGTAAGATTTTTTTTCAGCAGAAATTTAATTTTGGTTCTGATTTACTATTTACAAATTTTCTTAAATAAAACTCTTCAAAAAATTTTTGAAGATTTTTTTTTTGAAGTTTTCTTAAATAGAAATCTTCAAAAAATTTTTGAAGACTTTTATTTAAGAAAACTTGTCAAATTAAGGATTGAGAAAGTTTTAGTTTTATTTCCTATGATTTAAAGGTGTTGGAACAGATAACGAAGGAGTGCTTGTACTAGGTGCCACAAATATTCCATGGGCTCTAGATAGTGCTATTAGAAGAAGGTGTTTTAAAATTATAATTATGTTTTTTTATTAAGAAATGTTGAGAGAAATTTTAATTGTTTTTTTTTTTTAAGTGTTAAAATATTTATTAGAGTTATTATGCTAATTTATATTGTTTAGATTCGAGAAACGTATTTACATCCCATTACCAGATGCACAAGCTCGAACCTCTATGTTCAGTTTACATATTGGTTCAACGCCTCATTCATTAACACAAAATGACTTCAAAGTACTTGCACAGCGCTCTGAAGGGTAAATAGAGCCTTAACAAATTTAAAAGTAAAAAAATGTTATATGCAGTAATTGTTTTTTTCAATGTAGTTTGTATATTTTGTGTTTTTGTGTGTGTGTGTGTGTGAGTGAGTGAGTGAGTGAGTGAGTGAGTGAGTGAGTGAGTGAGTGAGTGAGTGTGTGCACATATATGTAACACACTTGAAATATGTAAAAATGAAAGTTAATCTAGTTAAAAAATAATTAAAGTTAATAAGTAAAATTCTAAATTAACATAGTTTGGTGTTAACAAAATCAAGTAAAGTATTTAAAATCAAATATTTTATAATAACAAAAAAAACTAAAAAACAAAGTAAAAAATTACAAGATTTAAGTAAGTCTAAACATAAGTTTCATTTAAAAAAAACTCTCTTTTGATCTAATCTCTTTTTTTTTAAGAGCATTTGACCTACCAAATTGTTTATGGTTTCGAGTGATATATTGTCTCAACTATCTTTTAAGAAGTTCCAAATAACCTCCTTTAATGAAAGACACCAGTTTACTGTCTAGCTCATCCCATTGAAGTGCAATAGGGTTAACATCAGGACTTTGTGAAAGCCAGCCACAACCCCAGAGTTTAAGAAACATCCCCAAACAAATGATAAAGCCCAAATTTTTGTCTGTTGCTTCAACAAATGTAAACTCTTCTTTTTGAACCAAATTCTTTCTTATTTTGAGTCTGAAGTAATGGTTTTCTGATAACAGTTTGACCAAACAGATTAAACTCATAGATTTAATTATAGTAAGAGATACAGGTTTATTCTGAGTTTTGTTCACTTAATTGCAAATTTCTGGTGCTGTGAGTTGTCTTTTGATTTTTGGTAGTTATAATAAACTGTTCTTTTCTTTTTGTGGCATCTGGCTTTCCTGACATTAACGACATTCACTTTGTCTGTATTGATGTATTGCACAATGAACACAACTTTTTGATGATTTCAGCTTTACTGATTGTGCAAAATAGCACATCACTTTTCAAGACTTTTGTTTCACAAACTTTTCCAATTTTGAGATGTCTTAATTTTATAATAGATATGATACTTAATAAAAATAATTGAAATATGATACATGAAGCAATAAAAATAATTGAAATTCATGCTTAACATTAGTTTAATTAGCCAATAAACAACAATAAACCCCCTCAATAACCCCCCAATAAAGCACCTAGTGGTTACATTGATAATTTTAGACATTTTGGATATATTATTAAATGCACACATTTATAAAAACATCGTGCGAATGTCGAAAAGCATGTAATATTAATTTCTCAATTTTTCTACTGAAATTTTTGTTTTCATTAAGGTATTCTGGTGCTGATATTGGTGTTGTAGTTCGCGATGCGCTTATGCAACCTGTCCGTAAAGTACAATCTGCAACTCACTTCAAGAAAGTAAATATTTACCACTCCTGGAACAAATTTATTGTCAAAAAAAAGCGAAGTATTTTAATACAAAAAAAAATTATTCGTGCTTTTTAAAAAATTCGAGGTTTTTTTAAACCAAAAATTTTCTGTTAGAGATTTTAAGTAACTTTTTTTTGTCAGGTTAGCGGACCTTCAAGAGAAGATCCCAATGTAATTGTTGATGACCTACTTTCTCCATGTTCACCAGGTTATTTAAACTTTAAAACTGTATAATATGAAACTTACTTAGAGTTGTTTTGTATACTCGTCAGATTGTAACTGAATGATAGTTACATTATCTCTTCCTGTTTTTCTTAGGCGATCGTGGAGCAATCGAAATGAACTGGATGGATGTTCCAGGAAACAAATTACTTGAACCTGTAGTTTCCTTCGTAAGTGTTTTTCACTTAAACTTTTTAAGAGAGATTAAAGAAACGTGTTTCATGCAGAGAATATTAACAATGCAGGTTATGTTTAAATTTTACTGAAATTTAGATGAATTTAAAAAAAATGTTTCGTAATATACCAGTTAAGAAATCCTGTAATATTATAGTTACATAATAAATTTTCGCGCCTGCTTTTTGGTTGAAAATTAATTATATCTTCAGAGAGATCAGCTTTTATTTTAATGATATTTTTAGTCTGACATGAACCGTTCGCTAGCCTCTATTCGACCAACTATTAATGAAGATGATTTAACAAAGCTAAAAAAATTTACGGAAGACTTCGGACAAGAAGGATAACCAAACAGAGCGAAATAAGCTGCTGAACATTCTACTTGAAGTTTAGTAGTTCACACATTTTCATGACTCGGATCCTTTTTAGTGAATTATAGTTTAAAGCGTTTAACAATTTGGGTATAACTTTTAAGTCAAGTTTAATTTTCCTCTTTCCCCCTGTTGGTAAATAATAAAATTATTATTATTTTTTTTGTTTGTTTTAAAATGAAAACTTTCTACTTCTTTCACCCTTTTTTTTTTCTCGCTTTATAGTATTTTAATAGAAACTTTTTGTAGTATTAAAAGGTTTTTCTTGATTGAAAGTGTAATTTATAAACAAGGCGAATTTTGTATCGAAAAACGTTACAATGAATAATAAGTCGGCTTTAAATAATTTTTATTTGTTTACTAATTGTAACTATGTGTCACGAGTTGTTGCAATCTTTGACTTAAAAATAAACAATTATTCTATCTAATTGTAATCTAGTTTCAAAGGCATAATGACAAATCTCATGAGCTATTGACCGGTAATCCTTTAGAACTATCAATCTTAGCAGTTGAGTGGTTGTGAGCACTGTATTTTAATTAGTAACATTAAAAAACTTACCAAAATTCAGCGTAAAATCTTAAATCTGGCGTAACAACACTATTTTCAAAATGTGTTTCTATAAAAAAAACCTCTAAAATTCGTGTAGGCATAGAGATCATAGTAAACCCAACTATGATTCCTATTAACATAAGTAAAAAAAAAATCTTTAAAAATGAGGAGCGCTAACAAAAGGGCACCATAAAAGTTTCATAAGGCTTAATATGTGAGAACAAAAACATCTGAAAAATTCGGTGAAAGATCTAATGAGATATTTTATAATCATCGATGATAATCATAAAAACCATAAATCCTCCTAAACTGCTGTTTTGGTCTGTTATAAGTAGCCATGGGTTTGAGCGCTTCTACATTGGTGATGGATATATGAACCAAGGCCAGTACGAGAAATTTCTTGAGACTCAGTTGCTAGGTTTCCAAACTCGAAATATTCATGCAAAATGTCACTCAGCAAAGTCCATTATTTCAGTTTGACAAACGGATATCTTCGTTTGAATGGGAATCAACTGATCTTGATCCAAAACAAAAAAGAAGCTTAAAAAAAGATTTTTTTTTTTTTAAAAAAAAAAAGTGATTTCTAGAACCATTGCCTCAAGTTAAAAAAATTAAAAGAAGTTAAACTTACAAATAAATATTGTGTTAAAAAAATTATTTTCATTTAAATCAATTTAATAAACCTAAATGACAAAATTTGCTAAAATAATTTAGGATAGGCTAATAGTTCGATCAAGGGCTGTGTATTAGGGTATACACACACACACTCACACACATATATCACCGAATTATATTATATTATATTATATATATATATATATATATATATATATATATATATATATATATATATATATATATATATATATATATATATATATATATACCCTAATGTAAAAATATCATCATCCTGCTTTTTCAAAATGTTAATGAAAATGATTAACACTCCAGACATTTTTTGTGATGGAACCCGAGCAACGATGTAGAGATCTCGGTCACAAAGAATCTATTGAATTCAACGAATCTTAAGCCAGTGTTTCAATGGATTAGTTTTCCTGTCCGGCAAGCTTCAACCTTCAATTACTAATAGATGAGCACAAAATAATCACTTTAACAAAATATAAATATTGCAGCGAGGACTAGTTAGTCTTAGAAGTTTGATTTTCAGGGCATTGAGTATTTTACAATTACAATTGCATTATTTCCTTTAATTCTAACACAATACTACTGATATTTTTTGTATCTTCGATTTTTGTTTAATTGTAATATTTTATTTTTTTCTGGTTGAAACAAAAAGTTTTAAAATTTTCATCAGCTTTCGGACAAAACAACACTCCAATGAAATATTGAAGAAATAAGTAATTCTTGTGTCACTCAACACTACTGATGCCAAAAAGGCTGGCCTGAGGATAAAAATTGGTTTAGGTTAAAGTATATTCAAGGTATTATCTAGTTTAGTTCAAATTTACCCCGGGTGTAGTTGGGCAATGTTACACTGGGTTTTAGTTGAAATAGGAAAGTTTTAGAAAATAAAAATTTCATATATATCAAAGAATATATACTAACTATAAATATTATTGTGCACCTTCTAATTTCTCAAAATCATATACACTGTATTGTAAACTAAATGCTGTTATTTTTTTATATTATATACAATCGCAAGAAATCGTTAAAGTGCATATTTTCGTCAACACAATAATGTAATTTGAAAGTGTAAAATGGGACAGCACCTGATTAAATGTGTATCATTTCACCCTACCACCAAAGGTCATTAAATTGTCATTATTTCTATTTACATTAGCGTGGTTCTTTTAACAATTATGCAATAATTAACTTACTCTTGTAATAATTATGCAAGAACTAACTTATTTTTTAAAGACTTTTAAAATATATAAATTATTATGCAGTCTAACATAATAATTTGAATATTTTAAAAGTCTTTAAAACATAAGTTATTGAGAACTTAACTTTAGTGTTTTTAAGTTTTTGGAAATTAAATTCTTGGAAAACGATTGTTAGAAACTTTGTAGAAAGAACCTGAAAATATTTCAAAACTATTTAAAACATTTTTATAATGTTGATTATTTTTAATTTATAGAGATATTTTGCTGTCTAAACTATTTCTCCTCACCCTATTTCACACTACTTTTAACTCACAATAGATGTTATGCTGGCCTGAAGGCTTTTTTACGGCTGCATTCAATAGTTTGAAACAAAAAGTTTTCATCATCTTCAAAAATTAGTTTTTCAAAAATTAAAAAACTTTTTGTAACTTAAAAAAAAACTTTACCTTGTTTTACCTTTTAAATTTTTAGAAACAGCTTTAATGACAGGACATTAGAAATTAATATTTTTATAAAATGTTTTTCAATTTTCTGTAATTCTATAAGACATTGCAAGGTGGGTCAGTGACTGGAAAAAAGTCAAAAAATGATTTTTCTATAAAAAAAAAAAAGAACAATTCCATATCAACTCAATTAAAGGAAGTATTTACTACAAATTATGAAAAACTTACAGTTCCACACAAAAATGAATTCACAAAGGGTGAATAGGAAATTTGCCATATCCACAAATTGTAGTTGCAACGCAAAAAAAAAGAAGGCTCAGCTTGTTAATACAATCCAAAAAAAAAAGAATTAAATGCGACATTTTAACTCTTCATAATTGGATCAGAATATAACTCTTCATAATTGGATCAGAACTATGGAATGCTTTCTCAAAATAAATGCTACAAATTAACAATAAACAAGTAGGGTACAATCAGAAAATATTAATAGTAATAATAAGAATAATACTGATAATGATAATAATTAAAGATAAAAAAGCATCCATTTAAAAGAAATTCCGCAATTAAATTGGGCTTTTAGTTTAATTCTTAGGTTTAATGGATCAACATTCATTGATCGTTTTTTCAAAATGCAGAGAAGACAGATGAAATTCTCCAAGTGGAATCAGCATTATTAAGATGTTTCATGTTATTTTTTGCACATTGTTATCAGGATATTTTACTGATTTATCTCTATTTAGAGACTTCTGCATCCGAAACGCTGAACGATAGGTGAACTAATACCCATGTTCATACATACCACAAGGCCTACACCAAAATCTTATGTGTGGTAAATTGTGGATTGAGCAGTTTTATCAATTAGCATGCTCAGTGAGGATATACAAGAGGAAGATAACAAGTACTTTAATAATTTCCGGGAGTCCTTTTCAAATAAAGACTTGTTAAGACTGATGTGCTCATCTGATCTTATCATTAGTAATTTTAAAACACCACATCATCCTAAGAAGGAAAACTTTCCAGATGTTGTGCTGAAGCTAATAAAAGAAGTACTCTTGAAAACTTTGTGTAAAAAATATTGTTATGCTATTGCTGCAATTCTATTTAAATTGTGTTTCATTATGGAACACTTTTCTGCCACAAATATTATTATTCTTTATTTATAAATCAAGCATTTGGATCTGTAATGTGAATGTTCTGTTAAATTTTAATTTTTTTTTTAATATTGGCAATATGGCTTTGTTACTACTTTTGTCCAGTTAAAGTGAATTCTGGACCATCGTGCATTGGTTCATTGGTAAGTTTCCCTTTTCAAATGAATTCTCAGAAATTCCCGTAAAGCCGGAGAGAGACTGAACTTGAAATCAATAAAAGTTAGCAGACTGCTGTCAAATGGTCCAATAAAATCGTGTGAGAGTATTTATTTCAAATTCCATGTTTCCATTCTTGCTTTGTGATGTTGTTTTATTTAATATTTATTAAAAATCTTCAAGAAACATTTAAAATCATTTATTAGAAAAGCGTTTTAAAGTGGAACCTAATTCAATTTTTAAGATTCAAAAGAACATTCAGAATAAGCATGCCACAAATTATGAAGCAGGATCCTCCAGCTCGAGAAATTGCATCGGCCAGAAAGACAATAACAGAACAAGATCGGCAGATAGCTAAGTCAGCATTTGCTCTCTTTAAACAAAAAAGCTATGATGAGTGTTTAGAACAACTTAAAAGATTGTCAGAATTACGACCATATGATGCTCGTGTGATAGGAAACAAGTCTATTGTTGAATATTATTTATCTAATTTTAGCAAAACTGATGAGTTTATTAAGCAAATAAATGGAGCAAAAAAGCAGGTACCTGGCTATATATATACAGAGCTAATGGTGATTTATATTTAACCTTGTATATATTATACTTTTCGTAAAATATTCCTAAGCTATTGACAATCAATATATTATACAAAACTACTTATGTTTTATGTTTTATTACATAAAGTATGTATTTTTAAAGATTATTTTCAATACATTGAAAACTGCAGTAAAATCATTAGAATTAATGAATTAAAAAAGACAAACAATAAAAATCTGATAATTCAAATG
Organism: Hydra viridissima; assembly: GCF_058129835.1. Lineage (NCBI taxonomy): Eukaryota > Metazoa > Cnidaria > Hydrozoa > Anthoathecata > Hydridae > Hydra > Hydra viridissima. The sequence continues at coordinate 6,919,926 of NW_028324311.1, read as the reverse complement.
TTGCTGATTTCCTATTTCAAAGTCAGATCATAAAATCGTTTTTACTGTGTTTCTTGTTTGTATTCTATAGAAGATAATTATAAGCCTTAACTCCATTTTTTTTTTCAAAATGTTAAAGTAAATGCAATATCTAAATTTTTTTTTTATGCTTCCGAATTAAAAATTGTTATTTCAACTTATTATAATAGTAAAGCTTAAAGCTTTGCTCTGCATTTATGTGACCTTAAATATTGTTTAAACTAGTTGGAGTTCGGAATGGTTAATACTGGGGATGAACTGGATGACATTGACCGAAGTTACTTACTTTATAATCAAGCAGTTATTAGTTTTCATGTAAGTTTTTTAACATATTCTTTGAAAAATTGTTTGACGTTCTACTAAATATTATTTGATTGTTTTTTTCTCTATTTATCATCATCATCATCATCATCATCATCATCATCATCATCATCATCATCATCATCATCATCATCATCATCATCATCATCATTGTCATCATCATCGTCGTCGTTGTCGTCATCGTTGTCATGTTTCCTTTTTTTTAAATTTTTGTATTGTTATGGATCCTAAATAGTATAATTGATAATTATGACAATGCTACCTAAGCTGACTGACTAAGCATTTAATGTACAGAAAATTATGATTTTTTGATTTTTAAAGCTAATTTCTAGTAATATATTTCGTGTTTATTTTGAATACATTATTAACTGTTAACTACCTTAAATATATAGCTTGTGTATTTATACTTCTTAGAGGTAACTAGGATTATAACATAATTATACTAAATATAATTTTACTCTTTTGTTATAAAAGTATAGATATTTATAATCTAATTAGATATCAATTAATATTTTTTCTTAAGTGGAGCTTTTTAAAGTGTTAGACATAATTGAATAAAAATGATAAAAAACTGGATTTTAAAATTTTTTTAAAAATGTTTTAAATCGTTGGTTTTAGGACTTATTATCTCTTATATTCTGGATAAAATGTTAGAATATAGTTAAGATCTAATCAGATATCAACATTTTAATGGAGACAGAAACTAATATTTATTCCTTGGGAAAAAACATTTCTTTTTCAAATTCATCTCCACCTATAATTATACAACATTTAAGGTAAATAATTTTTTAGGATACTATATTCTTGAATAAATAATCAGGTAAATTATTTTAAGTTATGTAAAAATAATGTTTTTTAATGAATAAAAATGCTCAGACCACCTGAAGTTCTTCTTGCAATACTTATGAGTAATATGAGCATGGCCGCCGAGAGGGGGGTAGATGAGGAAGGTTCCCGGGGCCCTGTGTGTGTATAAATCATTTTTTTAAATAATTTTAAAAAGATTTAAATAGTTTTGACTTCTAATAGATTTAATTAAATTTTATTTTTAATTTTCAATGACCAGAGCACGCTTTTGGTCCTGGGTATATAATTGATTATAATGAGGGCCCCTTAAGAAAACTTCTCAGGCCCAAAATTTCTCACGGCTGCTATGAATATGAGTTACAGTTATGAATGCTTTTGTGTAACAGAGCAAAGATGCATTTAAATTATTAACCTTTAAGTGGCTATGATGGATATATACGTCATCAACATATGCATTGTAAAACGCCTAAGACAAACATATTTGCATAAAATTAAATTATGTATACCACTATGTATAAAATAAATATGTTTGCTTGTGTATAATATACGTATAAACATATGTTTTTAGGAGTTGGCGTATCTTTCGTTGCGTTTGAATTGCACGTAGTGGTCATAAATACTTCCATTTAATAAATATGATCCAAAAATATTTAAAAAATAAATTTTCATTTTTAATAAAATGTATATATGCGCTAGTATATATACACTAGTGGATAATAAAACTCGCTACTGAGGAGCGCATTTCGTTTGACAAAATAAACCACTTAAGAGGTTAATTGCTACTTTTTTTCCCTTACTCAGGAGATGTAACATTTTTTATAGAGTTATGTAACATGGTTATATAACAGTTTTTATAGAATTAGCTCTTCTCAGTCAGATAAATGTTTAAGTTTTGTAAAAATGTAAATCTTAGGAACCAATTTATGGTTGAATGCTATTCCACTGTTGTCAAAAATAAGGATAGCTCAAAGGATGACAAAATCTGCATTTATAAATGCAAGTACTAGTTATATATCTGCCAATTTTCATATGGATGCTACCAGTAGGTCAGAGTTAATAAGCACTTTTCTAATTTGCATTTGCAGGCACAATAAACAGTAGTTTCAACAATTTCTGTGGATGTCATAGTTGGATTTCCAAAGTTGGATTTTTGGACATTTGAATGTATCTATTTTGATCCCATGTAATTACACTTTTGGATCAGCTCAAAAGGCATTATACCTTTTTTTGAAAACAGTGATTCTACAACATTATAAAAGATAGACACAAACTTTTTTTTATAGTGTCATTTCTTGATGAATTCACTTGTAATTCATTACAAATTGTTATCACTTATTTTTTAGTTATTTATCATAAAATTTAATTATTTCTTTTACATGGCTTTTCTTGATTTAGATGAAGAAATTTACACATGGTATCAATATTCTAGAAAGATTGTTTAAGATCATTGAGCCATTGGGTTTGTTTCTATTTCTTTATTATATTTATAAATGAAATAGGAAAATAAAAAAATGGAATATCTGTGATTACTGAATGCAACAATGTTTATGTTTGTAGATGATTTGTTAGCAGCAAAAGTATGTATTCTACTCATTGAGCTATACTTACAAACAAACCAGGTATGAAAATGATTCCTTTAATTCTTGCTTATTGTTTTTACTAGTGTATCTTTCTATGAGTACATATTCCATAATACATGGTGCATATGGTATTTAAGGACAAATTGAGATTGAAACTGAATGGGTAACATTTTTTACAAGATTTATTATAATTACATTAAAATTTTTATAAAATCTTAATTGATTACTTGACTCTAAAATTAATCAATAAAATCTCCATTAGTGGCAACAACTTACTCAATATGGGGTTAGAAATGGCTGCATGTCCAAATAAAATGCTCCCTCTTCATATTGGCAGTAGTTATAGCATCCTTCAGCAAAAAAATGGTGTTTTGAGGATGTTTATTAGTCTCACATTCAAGTTCCAACTGTGATAGTCCAGGGGAGTAAGGTTTGGGGAGCTAGGTGGTCATGAGTTCAAAGTGATGTGGTCATGGAAATTCTTGGCCATCCAACCTTGTGTTCTCAATACTTTGTGTGAAGAAGCAGAGTCTTGCTGGAATATTTATGGTCTGTGCCTACATATACTATCAATCCTGGATTTCACAACACTTTTTAAAACCTCAATGTATGTGGCAGCATTAACCTGAAGCCTCTGGGAAAAGAATTGAGGTGGCATAACATGAGTTTTGTTGTGTGCAACTCCTAAAACCATAACAGTAGCTGGAAGTTCTGAATGTAGCCATCTAACATTTCTCTGATTGATTTTTTGGTCTTGATTAAATTACTGTTTTATCTCAGCAGAAAAAACATGTTGGGAGCTTTTGGGTGCTAAAGCTTGTTCAAAAAATGCTTTCCTTAAATAGTTCTCTGCTCATGAGTTTGTGCTGACACAAATTGTCCTCTGCGTATAATTTAGGACTTGTAGTGTAAGTCATTGTGAATGAATTAATGAACTAGGCTGTCAGGAACTTTAAGGTCTTTTGCAAAAACTCCTTGTTAAGAGCCCGCAACAAGATACAATATTAAATATTAGGCTTTAATCGAATATATAAAGTCACTACAATAACGACAACAAAGTAAGTTAAAAACGCAAGGAATAACATAATTAATAAATACGGTTCGCTCAAGCGTTAAACCATAAAGAAAGGGAAATGACGTCTTTAGATCAGAGCTTTTATTATACGACAGTCTTCTCCGCCTTTTTTTTTTTTTAATAAGAATTTTGAATTAATGAGTGATGTAATCGTTTAGGTATTTTGGTTTTTTAATATTTCGTCCGAATCTTGAAAATGTTCTGTTCTGTGTTTCTACGGTAGCAGGGCTTTGAGAAACAAACTGGCCGGGTGTGCCTATTTCTGGTGCATTGATATTTGTGGTGCCATCCATTGAAGAGTTCTCAAGATCATTATGTGGGGTTAAAACTATTTCACTGGTTTCGGTTGATGCATGCCGCCCTTGACTTTCCTGATTGTAGGTATCAGTATCAATAGATATTTGGTCTTTACATAATTCAACGGATTGCTGTTGGATTGGCTCTGCATAACTACTAGATTCTCCCGATGAGTCATTCTCCTGAAGTGGAGCAAGATCTCTGGTCGATACTGTGTCAATCTTACCATTTTGAAATCTGACGCGTGCAAAATAGGGAGATATTGTTTCTATCAGCTGGACTTTGTCAACGAGTGGATCTCCCTTCTGTCTGATTTGCCGTCTGTAAAGGATTACAGAATCCTGCTCAGCTAGAAAATCCGGTAGTACGGTACCTACAATGGATGAACGATGGAAGTTCATCATCCTTTGATGTGGTGTTTCATTGGTGGCAGTACAAAGTAGTCCTCTTACTGAAGATAGAGCCATTTGTAAGACTACTTCCCACTTTTCTTTTCCCAGGTTTAATGTTTTTAGGGCTAGACTAATTGCTTTTAATATAGTACCGTTTGTCCTTTCAAATTGGCCTTTGCCTTGTGGGTGATAGGGAGTAGTTCTGGTTTTGATGAAACCATTTCTTTCAAGGAATTTTTGAAGTTTTACGCTTTCAAATTATGTCCCCCGATCTGTGTGTATTGAAGATGGTGAACCAAATAATGAGAATAGGCTGAGGAGATGACGTATAACAGTATCTGCAGTTATATCGTTACACGGAAACGCAAATGGGTATCGTGAGTATTCATCAACTATCACGAGCATGTATTTATTTGCTGTAGTGGATTGTAGGGGACCAACAAAGTCCATGGATAAACGTTCCCACGGTCTAGTTGACTGAACAAGACGACCTGTTGGAGGCTTGTAGAAACGTGGTTTAATTTCGTTGCACGTGGTACAGTTCTTAGTTAGTTGCTTAATTTCTGTGGTCGAATAAGGTAAGTTTCGGCTTTTGCAATAATGTAGCATTCTTTTAACTCCCGGGTGACATAGTTGGGAGTGGATATAGTGTAATTTTCTTGAGGTACTTTGTAATGAACAACATCGGGAGAGGGCGTCAGCAGCAGTATTTTCGTGGCCCGGTCTATATGAGATTGTATAGTTGACGTCTGCCAATTCTAAGCGCCAGCGAGTAAGTTTATCGTTTTTGATTTTCGTAAACCCCTGTTTGTTAAAAATAAGTGATATTGATCTATGGTCTGTTACAATGTTAACGAGTGGAACCGAGTTGATTAGATGTTTCCATCTTCTGCAGCATTCCACTATAGCTGCAGCTTCTTTCTCAACAATCGCATGTTTCTTTTTGGCATTTGTTAGTGTCCTTGAAAAGAAAGCCACTGGCCTGCCTAGCTGTAGTAATGTTCCTCCAAGGGCTTTGTCGGAAGCGTCTGTTTCTATAGTTAGCGGGAGTTTAAAGTCAGGGGAGGCCAGGCATGCTTCAACTAGTTTATTTTTAAGCGTTTTGATTGCTAATTTGGCATGTGTGGTTAGGCCCCGAGATGAAAAATCTTTCCTTTCTTCAATAAGTGGCAGAGTTAGTTTGGTGCAGTTTTGAATCCATTTGGCATAATATGCAAAAAATCCAATCATTCTATTTAGTTCTCGTAAAGTTTGTGGATCTGGCATATTCATTAAGGCTTCGTATCTCTTAGGGTCGGGTTTTATAGTACCGTTCTCAATAACATGGCCTAAAAATTCTATTTGAGTTTTTTGGAAATTACTCTTTTCCATGTTTATCTCTATATTGACATCTTTAGCCACGTTTAGGAACCTCTTTAGGTTTATGTCATGCTCATGGTCATCTTTTCCACCAATAATCAAATCGTCAAGGTAAGCCTAGGTGTTTTCCAGCTCTTTGGTCTGGATAAATTCGTCCATTACTCGTTGAAAGATTGGCACAGCATTAGTGCAACCAAAAGGTAATCTTTTGAACTCGTAAAGTCTACCATTAGCTTCAAATGCAGTTAGTTTATAGTCTTCTGGTCGTATTTTTACCTGATGGTATGATACCACAAAGCATTGAGCACGCCAAGGGCTGCAGCTTACTTGAATGATATTTTGTTTGAGCATGCGGTTGATTTCTTCAGTTAAAAATGGGATATTTTTGCTCCGTCGTGATTTTGTTGAGATAGGCTTAATTTTATTGATATCTACTCCAGGTATTAATGCATATGTGTTACATATCATGCTGTTTGTAGCAAGACAAAATTTGAGTGGTTCTTTATTTCCTTTAAAGCTGATAATTACGGAAGAATGTTGTGACAGAACGTCCATTCCGATAATTACAGGCGCCACCAAGTTGTCAACGACAAGAAACTGTGCTTTTAGCTTTTCGCGAACCATTAGCAATGAACCTCGAAAAATTCCTTTTACTTTTAGAGTGGAGTGATCTGCCAGTGAAACCTGTGAAGTGCACCGAGTGTCGTAGACAAGGTTCCATTGCATAAGAAGTTCGGAAGTAATGAATGATTTGTCTGAGCCGGTATCCAATAATGCCTGAGTCTTATTTTTGTTTATGGTGACGTCAATTAATCTACTTGGTGAGTTAATTGCGGCTATGGCCGAAGATAGTTGTGTACTCTCATCCTCGTTGTCTGTGCATTTTTCGTTAATTGCGGCTGTTTTAGCGTAATTTTTTTTGTTTTTGACAGACAGACGGTTGACCAGTGACCTTTTCTTTGACAGTTTGTACAGGTAGAGTTACGTGCTGGGCATTTTGCTTTTGGGTGTAACTTACCACCGCACCAAAAACAAGGTTTGATAATTGCTTGATTTTTCGTAGCAGCAAAATTTGGTAGTACGGTGGAAGCCGTTGTAGTTGTTAAATTGAGAGCATCTTCGGCTGCTAGTTCCATAGTAAGTGCTGTTTTATAAAGTACATCTAGATTTTCTTCTGTAGATTCTAGTAGTCGCTGTCGAATAGTTGGTGAGAAAATTCCTGCAATAAAAGCATCGCATATTAATAGACTTCTATGTTGATCGGCGATGAGAGACTGTGTAGGACACTTTCTGGCAAACTGCTTTAGGTTGCACATAAAGTTTTCGACTGATTCGCCCTCCTGTTGTTTAAGCGATCGAAGTTTGTGACGCATCATGATAGCCATTGACCGTTTTTGAAACTTTTGGTCAAGTATTGTTATTGCTTCGTTGAATGAGGTTGAATCTTGAATTAATGTAAAGGCTTTAACTCCACATAAAACAAATAAAACTTCAAGTTTACTATCTGCTGGTATAACTGCTTTTTCTAAATAAATAGCTAGCATCTTTTTCCAGTAAATATAATCCTCTTCGCTTGGATCGTCACTAAGAACTTTTTTAAATATTTTGGCATCCATTTTTATATATATTCGATTAAATTGTTAAGAGCCCGCAACAAGATACAATATTAAATATTAGGCTTTAATCGAATATATAAAGTCACTACAATAACGACAACAAAGTAAGTTAAAAACGCAAGGAATAACATAATTAATAAATACGGTTCGCTCAAGCGTTAAACCATAAAGAAAGGGAAATGACGTCTTTAGATCAGAGCTTTTAATATATGACACTCCTATTGATTTTGAAGGATTTGTCAACAATTGCTTGTATTTGTTGAATACTTTGTGCAGTTCTAATTATTTCAGAACTATCCTTATGCTTTTTGTGTTTTGCGACAGATTGTGTATTGCCATCTGATGTTTCCAATTTATGGTGAATATTATGTACAAATGATCTTAATTTCTTGTGTTAGAATATAATCTTCTATCAATGATATAAAAAGAAAAAAATAAATAAAAATGATTACTTTGAGAAATTACAATCACTTATATGGATGTTCTTAAATAATCATATGCACGTTTTATGTTTAAGCTACCATTTTGTTTCTAAAAAAGAAATTATGACCTTAACACATTTTGCATAAAGCAACATGTTTTAATCGATATTAAAAACACATTATATCTTATAACAATTTATTACATAAAAAGATTAAAGATTCAAGAGATTTTTGATAATTAGTTATGTTATTTAACAATAATCCTATTTTATAAATTTATTGATTATTCTTTTGATGTCTTTGATTTGACTTTAGCAATTCTTTGTTGTTTGTGTCTTATTTTCACATGATTTTTCCCTTTTTTTTTTTCAAAATAGTTCAAATGTATGTAAGAGAATGTAGTTATAATTATTTGTATTTCTACCTTAGCATGAGCAAGCTTCAGGAATGATAAAGTTTGTAGAATCTGCTTTGTTGACTTCAAAACAAAACAATGAGATAAACAAATTAGTTACAAACAAAGAAATGATTGATATCTTTAAACCAAAGATTCATATGGTAAGAAGAATATGGTTCATTGCAATATTTAATGCATATAATTTTATAAATTGAAGTACATTGTAATTGTAAGAAGTATAATATAATTGAAATTCTTTTATTGTTTATTATAATGGGTGATAACTAAAAAATGCAACTAAGTTTGAAAGAACATTATTCCCTTAATTTAATAAATAAAGATAAAAAAGATGCTTTATTTACTACATCATTGTTTTTCAATAACATTCATGTGAATATTATTGAGTTGGTTCTGTGCTGGTGCGTAATTGATTAATTTACCAATTATGTATGTATACATCTCCTTTTTGTGAACCTCAAAAATCTTCATTTAGAGTTAATTTTGGCAAGTTTGCAGAGTTATCATCTTTCTTCAGAAAACTGGCATTCTTGTTATCCTTATTTTCAAGAAATTTTTAGGCTTAATGTGATGTTGTGAGATCAAGCTTAAATATATATTTGCTGGCAGAATAATGTTTTTTGACAAAAAGAATAAATTTACTCTCTTAAACACACTTGTTCATTTTATATGATAATCTAAAATTGTAAAAATACATATCTAGCCTATTTAAACAAGAATTAAATATGCTTTAATAAGGCATGTTGAAAAAAATTAACAACATATATTATGTTCAAAATTAATTGTATTTTTTAGTTATCACCATAACATGTAGTTCTATATCATATTGTCTAGTCAAGCAACTCATGATCATACCATTAGCCAACAAATTCCTAAGGGGAGTTTTAAGTAATGCAATCAAAACCTATACCAGTTGACCATTAACAATTTACAATTAAATCTAGTAAAAGCTAATTTAAAATTTTGGATTAGTGTTGTTTTATTGCATGTAATTGAAGAGAAATCAGGTCTAGGATTTAGAGCTTCATAACTGGATGATTTGACAAGGAATTCCTTTCAAAAAGTGTCGGTGTGTAAAGTCTTTACATATCTATTAAAATTAAAAAAAAGTAATAATAAAAATAAAATGTATTAATATTAAAACTTTTTTTTTAATGAACTTTACATTTTTTTTTTCCCAGTAAGTCAAGGGGATAGCCTTTTTCCCAGTAAGTCAAGGGGATAGCCTTTAGAACTGTCTGCATGTCTGTATGCAGAAAATTCTAGAAAACACTTCTCAAATGAATAGTAATGTTGTAAGGAAATTTTAGAAAATTGCTAGCTTAACTTATGATTTCAACAATAAATATAATAGGATGTTTCAGAATGCAAAACTAATACATTTTCTCTCCAGAATTCACATTAATGCAAGAATATTTTACTCAACTTTGTACTAACTAAGTTATTATTTTGTTATTCTATAAACAAAAACGTTTTCTCTCACAAGTTTACTCAATTATTTTTTTACAGAATTTTACAGAATTAACACCAAGAAATAAGTAAAAGCCAGTGAGCAAATATACTAAGTAGAAACCAGCAAATCAACTAAACAGCAAGATAATAATTAGTATTAGCTGTAGAAAAACAATCTTAGAGGACTGTATCAGAAAAAGTCTTTAGAAAACAAGCATCAGTTTGAATTAGGAAATTTTATAAGTTACCAAACTTACGTACAGCAGCTGCAAAGCTGTGTTAGTTCACTTTTAAGTGAGCATGCTTGTGCAATATATACAAGGTCCAGTCAACTAGTACTTTGGATAGCTAATATATTGTTATATGACTATTCATGATTGTGTTGCTTGACTATTCATGACTACTCATGACTGACACTTGATAGCTGTATGATTCTATCAGCAGATTTTCTTTGGCCTGCTTAATCACCATGTTTTTATTCAATTACGCCTATTTGAGTTGAATAGATGAAGGTTTAAACAAGAATTCAGCTTGCATTTACCTTGATACTGAATTTCAAGCAAAAACTGGAAGCCATTTGGAACAGGGTTCTGACTCAAAATTGCCAAAAAACTTGTTAAATTCCAAATTCTGAGGGAAAAATAAACTTTTATCTATTTTTTTTTTCTCTTATATTTCTTACTTTTTAAAAATAAGAAAAGCTATTTCTTTAAGTATGATATTAAATTTTAAAAAAATGACACGTCTGAATATAATATAAATTCTCTATAATACTTTGAAGAAACTGCAAATTAAAAATATGTAAAATAGATAAAATTTGCTAAACTACTTTATTTAGTTCAAAGTTCGATTTTTAATGAGGCAACCATATAATCAATGTAAAAAAGAGTTAAAACTTGCTATGAATAGCAGCCAAAAGGTAAGTTACCATTATGCTGTATTTTAATGTAAACTTCTATTAGGCTAATATTTTAATTTACATTCATAAGAAAAGATTGTTTTAGCATTTTTTTCTAATTTTATTGAATGTTTTTATCAATATTAAGTTTAATATTAAATTTAATTTTTTCCACTTCTAGTCTGCTGAAGCATTATTTTTGAAAAGCAATCTAGAATGTTTACATGGAAATTACCAGAAGTCAATTAAACTTTTAAATAGTGCTCCTAAATCTGCTGCTATAACTGAGGGTGGGCATGCATTAGCTGTGATGTACTATAATAACATGTCATTTGTACACTTTTGCATGGGAAAATATAATCTTGCTGTTTTGTATGCAATGAAAAGCTTGGATGAAAATATTGCTATCATGAAAATCTTACCACCTATGGAAAAATGTAAGTTTTTAGAATTTCTTTATTTTGTCATTTGTTTTATAAAAAAACTTGATGGCTGTTACTTCATAACTTTCAAATATTATGCTTTTATTTTAAGTTGGTGCTGTTAATTCTTAAGATTGTGCTGTTGTTTCTTAAGATTTTTTATTTAATTTTTTTTTGATGATCTTTTTAGTCAGCAATTCATCTGGTAGGTCTCTCCAAACACTCTCTATTAATCACCGAGCAAACATTATGTACAATATGGGTGTATCCTTATTGTTTGCCAATAAACCAGAGCAGGCATTTGAATGTTTAATGGAGTCTCAAAGTGAATATCAGTGTAATCCTAGATATTGGTTACGCTTAGCTGAAGCTTGCATTGCAGTTTCTTTAAAAGTATGTGGTGTTTAAATATCAATTTTTAGTAATTGAAAGTGTTGTCTAAATAGAATGAGAGAATTTCGGTTCTTGCAATCATCAAGGATATTTTATTTGTTATGAACCTCACTAAAAATCATGAAGTATAAAAGTAAAAGGCCTGCCTTGTTTATCAGCAAAGTTAATATTGTAAACAACAAAAATTTTTTAATTTAGTCTAATAAAGATAAAGAATCAATAAATCAAAAAAAGATGGATTCTATACGAGAAGTAGTTGGAACAGGAACCCATCGGAAAATTGTTATATGTCCTATCAGAAAGACATCTGACTCAAATAGGTAAGCTTTTCATTTTTGTAAACTATTTAATATCATTTTTATCTGATTATAACCAAGTTTTGCTATTTTCAATCAATCTACACAAATAGTTTTCGTCAAGATGGTCAATCTGCAGCAATGCCATCTGCAACACTTGATTTTGGTAATTTATGTTTGACAAATGCAATGTTGTTATTACCTTCTGAGAGATTATTAGAAGAGCAAATGATAATTTTTATGGCCAATCAAAAATTGTCAGATGATATTATTGAGTAAGTTTCTTGTCAAGTTTAATTGCAGCATTTTTATAGTAAAATTTTTCATTTTATGCTTTTAATAATTTTTACTTAGATTTGAACTTTTTTTATATGAACTTGACTTTAAAGCAATATAGACTAATTACTGTATAGTAGATATTTGATAATAATATTTAATTGGTATGTAATTTACTTATGGAAAGTTAAAAACCAGATTATTTTTAGTGGAAATGGCTCAATTAAGAAAAACAATCCAGCGCGATTAATTGTTGACTGTCCTCCTGGAGAACCTGTGCAAATAAAAGAAGCTTATAACTTAAGGTAGTTTTAATTTGAAAAAACTGTTTTAATGCTGAATGTTTAGACAGCATTATAAAGTCTGTATACTAAAACTATTTGTTTGAATTTGAGTTCTATTTAAGTTGGGGATTTTGAGTTTAGTTTTCATTGGAGTTTGTTTATGTTTTAGTTGTTTAGAGTTGCCCTAAGTTTATAGGTTATAGGAGTTTTATCCAGGTTATCTACTTCTTCATAGTGATCATCATCAGAACTATCTATAAGTTTATAGGTGAGTGTCTTGTTGAAAGGCTTGTGTATGGTTTGGTATGAATCATGGTTCAGTTAATGGTAGACTCATTGACTTCTAACATTTAAGATACATTTAAAGCTTTAATAACAAAATCTTAATCCTTAAATGATAATGGCTAATTACTGAATTACTAATTGAATACTAATTCTTAAATCAAAATATGTAAAATAATAATACTAAGTGTTGTTTTTTTTTTGTCTTTTGCATTGCTTGATAATTATACCAACTGTTTAACTCAAATATATTTTTTTGATAATTTAAAATACAGCAATCAAATCTCATTCAAAAATTATCATCTCTTAACACTTTTGGAACTCGTGGCAAAAGTGTCTACTATAGTGTGTAACTATTCTCAACTTTTTAAAAGTCTTCTCTGTCTCTTTGAAAATCTCCCTTTACAGATATTTTTAAAGTTAATACATCTAATATCATGTTTATGGTTAAAGTTTTGACTTTTCATTTTCATATTTTTTAGATCATCTATCTTATGTTGTCATGCTTATATTGCTCTTCGTCTGGGTGATTATTACAAAAGTCAAGAATATTGTCGTGCTTTGTTAAAGATGTCTCATTTAACAGCTCCATTCAAGTATGTTTTTAACAGTATATTCTACATGAACATGGTAATGTTATGAAACTGATGTTAAGAGGTTTTTAAGGAAAGAGGCTTTTTTTTTAATTCTCTTTTAAACGTTGTTGTAAAAAAGTCTTAATTTTTTAGATTTCTAGCACACGTTTATTTGATTGAATCACTGATTAAGTTGGATAGGATCCCTGATGCTTTGCAAGAGTTATCCATGGACAACTTAAAGAAGTTGCAAACGTTTGAACAGGATATGATTTTTATGAAAAGTAGTAAGTGTTATTATAGCACGTACATACTTACACAAGCAGCCAGTTTGTAATGAACTTGATGTGCTTACGTGAGACTAGCAGTAGTTAAATTTTTTTCGTCAAGGCTTATACGAATCTCTACAACGTGTCAAATTTAGTATTTATAAGAGTTTAAGTAATACTTATTAAAAAAAATTTTTTTTTTCGTAAATTTTAAAAAAAAATTTTATATATAAAAAAGAACGAAAAGATTGTTTTTATCAAGTTATGGTGTTTTAAACTTTCCTAAAGTTGACGGAAAATAGATTTAACGTATATAAAAACTTAAATTATTTTTTGCAATTGTTTACAATACAAGAGATAATTGATTTAAACATTTACAAAATTAGATAAAAATACAAGAGATAATTGATTTAAACATTTACAAAATTAGATAAAAATACAAGAGATAATTGATTTAAACATTTACAAAATTAGATAAAAATAGAGATCACTATATTGTTATAATTTATTGTTTACTTGCTTAAAACCATCAAATGCTCTGCATTAAAAGTTTAAATTTAGATGATTTTTTTCCAAAAACTTTAATCGAAGCTCAGGCGGTAATGATGATAAATGTTGCAAGTGCTTATTGCATGAGATCTGAGTACGATAAATGCAAGCATGTTTTAAAACAGGTGATTATTCTGTTGTTTTTTTTAAGAATAGAAATTATCACCTGGTGATTTCGTATCAAGATTTTGTTTTTTTTTTTAATTCTTTTTTATACCTCTAAAATTAAATAAAACGATAACTAAATGTTATCTAATTTAAAATATTTGAGCAATATTTTGCAGGTGGTTCCATTGCCTATCTCCAGATGGATTATGACGCATGCTATTCTCATGTCAGTTTTCTGTGAACTGCAGACAGGTTTGTTAAATTTAAAATCTTTTAATCTTAATTCCAAGCAAGCAAGAAAAAAATAATTTTGATTGATAAATGTTATTTTTGAGTTTTCCAGATGTTGAGTTCTAAGATTAACATTTTAAAATCGTTGTTGATGTAAACAAAAGTCCGATGCCAGGCTTGATGCTACTATCTGATACTGATACTTAATATGTAAAAATTAACATAAGAGATTTAGAAACTTTGTTAAAAATCAAAACATTATAGCAATTTAAAAAATTAGTTCATCATGCTCAGTATTAAATCTATTTTTTATTTAGGTCAGGTCTCTGCTGCGTTAAACCTCTTGAAACGCAATGAAGTGTTTCCTTCAAGTCGGCTAGTTGATCGTATGGAGGCTTCTAGACTGTATTCTAATTTCCAAAATCCGATTCTTCCCCAGATAAATAGTCTAGAATTAAGTCATAGACGCCTTCATTCAACTGGGAGTAGTTTACCGCCTGGAATTAGTAACAATGGATTTCCTAGTGGTAATGTTACTTACCAACCATCATCTGGTAATTTTAACCCAACTATTGTCGGTAGTTTAGCCTCATCAGGTGCGTTTCCCATGTCTACGGATTCATCTTTTTCTTCGCAACAACGTCCTCAGGTTACTTGAAATTTAAGAGACCGCCATATTGAAATGGAATTAGCGTGAACAAATTATAATAAAAATATTTAACAATTTCTTGGATTTTTCTGGAGATCTATTGTATATTATATTAGACGACGAATGACTTAATACAGATAGTGGTGTAAGCATGATGGTTGACCCATAACAAATGAATTCAATAGTAAGCTTTGTCTTTAATTTTGCATAATCTTGGTTTTCTCTGAAATGGTACTAATTCCGCTTTTGGATAGTAAGTTTAGGAAAAGGAAAGTGAATGTATATCACATTCTGACTAAAGATGATGTAATGCACTGAAGATGAATAAAATGTTTCGTTTAAGCAGCTATCCCCGGTAATTTCATTGCAACAGCTATATCTAATCTTGAACGTTTAAGATTCGAGTTCTTGTAAAAAAAAAATCTACTTTGCTTGAATAATTTCAGAAGATATCCTTATCTTTAGTCATGCTATTTATAAATATTTTTAGTTAATTAGAAACCTGTGTATCTTTTTAATGTACGTAATTTATATCTCTTATGTTAAAAATTGAAAATTAAAACCAATTATATATAAAAAAAACTCTCAAATTAATAAGTATATTCAAATTTGCGCCTCAGAAACTCTTAGAAGTCTTCCTGTGCTTAAAAAAAACATTGACATTTGTAGATGGAAATATTGCGCTAGCGCTCTTTAAAGTCTTTGTTAGGCCACTTACTGAATTTGCCGTAGCAATGTTTGCCTATCTTAAAGAAGAAATTAACCTGGAATCAGTACGAAGAAAAGCAACAAAATGGGCTCTAACTCTCAGAAAACTAATTTGTTTAAAGAGGCTTGAAAAACTAAACTTGAACTTAGAGGTGACCGAATATACCAAATAATTCATGGGCGAGAATATCGCTTATAAATTCTTCAACTCGTAGACCACTAGATTCAACGTGAGTTAGTGGAAAAATTCCGCCCGAGACAATTTTTTATTCAATAAAACAGCACAATATCGGAGCGGTCTCTTAGAAAACAGTAGTGCCGTCATCTAGCCATTTAAAATTAGCCTAGACACTTGGTTCAACCATAAATTTAGTAACTCCCTTTATGGATTTGGTGTATTATAGCATGGTAAATTTATCGAAAAAGGAACTAAAAAATTACAAAATAATAATATAAGTTACGAAAAATTACAAAAGAAATAAAAAATCAAAAAACCAAGGCAAAAAAATTAAACATGCATAATATAAAAAATAAAAATTAAATTAAAAATAAAGAAAATTAATATAAAATTAATAACGCGTAGGTCCACCATTTGATTGAATGACGGCTAAACAACGTCTACGCATTGAATTTACCAAGTTTCTGGTAATATCTGACCCGATTTCCGACCAAAAACTCGAAATTAAGTTTTTCAGATCGGCTTTCTTCGAAATTCGCCGATCTTTTAATTTTTTCTTTACGTGAGCCCAAAGATGCTCGATTAGGTTTAAGTCTGGTGATTGAGCAACCCATTCGAGCATTTTGAACCCTGAAACTTTTAAATATTCGACGACCGAACGAGCCGTATGCTTAGGATCATTGTCGTGTTAAAAGATAAAATTATCTTTCAACTCGACAATTTCTGCAGATGAACTTAAATTATCTTGCAGAATTGATTTATCTAAATATTGATCCATTCTCTGATCAATAAACGTCAATTTCCCGACTCCGCTCGCTGCCATACATCCCCAGACCATAATATTACCGCCACCGTGTTTAACTGTGGCATTCCAACACTTCAGTTGAAGCTCTTCTCCTGGCTTCCTCCATATCTTTACAGCTCCATCAGAGCCAAATAAATTGAATTTCGACTCGTCAGACCAAATGACTGAATCCCAGAACTCTTGTGGCTTATCCACGTACTTTTTTGCCCAATTCGAGCCGCTTCTTTCTATTGATTGGGCTTATATACGGCTTGTTGCGTGGTGTTCATCCATGTAAATTCGCTTCATGCAAGCGATTACTAATTGTTTGCGGTGTGAGAGACAATCCAAAACTCTCCTCCAACTCTTTTGCTGCTGCTGTTGTTGAAGATCTTGGATTAATTTCGAATCTTTTGATCAAAGATCGATCTTGACGCGCCGTAGTCTTTCGTTTGCGTCCTCTTCCAGGTTGATTTTCGAGGTTTCCAACTTTTTTAAACTTTTCCTCGATGGGTTGAACGGTTGCAGGCGATATACATAGCGTTTTAGCTATTGATCTTTGGCTTTGGCCATCTTGCCATAACGCAATTACTCGTGCACGAAGTCCGATCGAATGAGATGTGTAGCTTCTTTTAGATTTTATATTTTCAATGCTGGTCATTGCTTGAAAATTTATTAATTTGAATATATAGTTTAAATTAATATAAATAAATAATATAATTAAATATAATATAATTTTTGATACTTACCATTCGAATTTTCTTGTTGCATGTTTAATTTTTTTGTCAGGAATTTTCAATAAAGTTAGTTCTTTATTTTTTTAAATATAACAAATTCAAATTTTTTATTTTCAAACATATGATTTTTAATGTATTTTTTAAGCGCTATTTTTTGGTGAAATTAGTTTTTCGAAAAGTTTATACTTTTTGAGAAAAATGCATTTTTATTAATTTCTATTGGCTGCATGATTAATTTTTTTGCTCACTGTATTTATAATATATAATTACAAACATTTTGTCTGTGTTTGCACGTGTGTGTTTGCATATATATATGTTTTTTTTTTTTTTTTTTGAAATTACATGAAATATTGCATTGAATAACTAATTAATTACAACAATGAAATCCAAATAAAAAAGTTTTGAGAAGTAATGTCAATAAAGAAAACTTGATTGCCGGAAATAACGTTCTCATTGCAAGATTTAAGACAGCAAACCAACCGATATTATTTTTTTTTTATAAGAATCTAAATTGCTGATATTTGGTAAGTTTCTAAAAATATAATGTAGCTTGCATTCGTCTTGAGTCAAAGTACCATCGTGGGAAATTTTTGTGGGAAGAGGGAAGGGAGTTTCTGAAAAATGTTTTTTCGAAAATACCATTTACCCTAAAAACTAATCTTTTGAGAAATAGTGATACCAGTTTAACTCGCAACAAAATACCTCTTTTTTAAATTAGCAACTTAAAAGTAATAGAGTTCGAAATATTGTCTTGAAAAGAAATATCTTATGGAAAACAGAGCGCAAACGAAAAATAAATAATGCAAATGGAATCAAATATGTTTTTATTTTATGAATTTCTTTTTCATAATTTTTTTGATTCTATTTTTCTAACAAGCACCTAATATCGTAATCAAAGCGGGAAATCAAAAATAGCGTGCCTTGAAAATATGGCCTCCGCAGAATTAGAGAAAATCTTGAGAAAACTTCTTGAGCCAGACAATCATATTATTCAACAGGTTATTAATTGTATGTATGTATGTATGTATGTATGTATGTATGTATGTATGTATGTATGTATGTATGTATGTATGTATGTATGTATGTATGTATGTATGTATGTATGTATGTATGTATGTATGTATGTATGTATGTATGTATGTATGTATGTATGTATGTATGTATGTATGTATGTATGTATGTATGTATGTATGTATGTATGTATGTATGCATGTATGTTCAGGCAACTCTTGAGTTAAAGACAGCATTTACAAAGACAGATGTGGTTCTTCCTGCATTGATTGAACTTTTACAAAGTTGCCCAGAACCTACTGTAAGTTTTTCTATCTAAAATTTTGCTATAGGTATATGATAAAGTAAAATAAGGTTAAAATAAAGGTTAGAAATCAACTAATTTATGTTAACAGTTTAAAACAATTACTATCTA
The DNA here is from genome assembly GCF_058129835.1 of Hydra viridissima. Taxonomy (NCBI): domain Eukaryota; kingdom Metazoa; phylum Cnidaria; class Hydrozoa; order Anthoathecata; family Hydridae; genus Hydra; species Hydra viridissima. The sequence continues at coordinate 6,901,107 of NW_028324311.1, read as the reverse complement.
TGAGTTTTTTTTCTTTCTCATTTTTTTTTCTATTTGTTTTATCATATTTAGTTCAAATAAGTTCAGACTTGTAATCTAAACATTTTTCTTCTTTATACTAATATACTCTAATTAACCTGAAATATACATAAGCTTTTTGTCAAATCTTTCAAAAGTAATAAATTGATAAAATAGTAGAAATCTTTAAAATTAACAATCTTGAGAAAATATCACCTTGGTATTGAATTCTATTTCTTGCACACTAAAAATTATTGTGAGTATTGATTATTTTGAGTGTTGTAATAAAAGGTACACGTGATAAAGTGATGTCATACAGGATAAATAGTCTTCATACAATGTACAATTAATACAATCAGACAGTTCATAATATATATATATATATATATATATACACTTAGGTCGTTAGGAAAGTTCGTAGAACTTCATCTATAAAGATACAATGAGACAGGAAATAATTAAATATTTATATATCATTTTAAACTGTGTTTAATTATGAACAGTTTAAGTACTTGTTGAAGTATTTTGAATGTTTATTAAAAAAGTTATTTAAATTTTACTATATACGTTTTCAAGAAAAAATTTAAAAATGGAAAAATTTGAATATCGAGCATATATTAAAACCCATGCTCTACTCGGAGTTTCAGCACAAGCCATAACCGATGAGTTGGTTTTAGTTCATGGTGACCAAGCTCCAAAATATAGTACAGTTGCTAAGTGGGCTACTTTATTTAAAGATGGTAGAGAGAGTCTCGAAGGTGATCCTCGCTCAGGGCACCCTCAAACCACATATACAGCTGATAATATTGAACGTGTGCGAGCCATTATTGAAGAAAATCCTCATGCAACACATGTTATAATTGAAGCCCTGACATTGGTTAATCGCTTTACAATCAACGAAATCATTCACAATGCACTTAAAAAAAGAAAACTAACATCACGTTGGATACCCCACGAGTTAACCGATCAAAATCGCAAGAATAGAGTTGAGGCATGTAAGGAAAATTTAACCCTTTTCAGAAACGGCCCATGGAGTCGTGGTTTTATTTGAGACAAGTTGGACACAAGTCGGCTAACACTAGTTGGGTCGGTGAAGGTGAAAGTCCAAGAACTATAGTAAGATGCGACAGGTTTCAGCCGAAAAACATTTTCTACATCTTCTTCAAAACAACAGGTGTTGTTCATTTGGGTTATGTTGAAAAGGGAGACACCATTACTAGCGAATATTATATAAAAAATTGTTTGAAACCTCTTATATGCGAAATAAATAAGCAAAGACCTAAAACAGGCACTCAAAATTTCAAATTTCTCCATGATAATGCTCGACCCCATGTAACTCAAACCGTCACAAATTGTCTAAACCAAGCTGGAATCACAATAATTTGCCACCCACTATACTCACCAGACTTAGCTCCATCCGATTATTGGCTACTCGACTTGATAAAAAAAAATCTTGATGACGATACTGACGTTGAAAGTCAAAAAACTCACATAACGAAGCTACTTCAAAGTATACCCAAAGAAGAGTATAAAAAAACGTTTGACAAATGGCTTGAAAGGATGCAACTTTGTATAGATAACAATGGACATTATTTTGAACATTTGATAAAACAAAATTAAAAAGAACTCTTCTTTTTTTTTTTTAGAGGGGAGTTCTACAAACTTTCCTAACGACCTAAGTATATATATATATATACAACTTCTTGCATTCTTCAACAGTTATCGAACTCCAAACATACTCAACTCGTTCCCATAATTCTTGTCGACTGGCTGCTCTTGTTTCATAATTATAAACTCGATTCTTCACAATAGACCAAAGATTCTCGATCGGGTTAAGATCGGGACTTTGCGCAGGCCACTCTAGAATCTTAAATTTCTTCGAATTTAGGAATTCTAATGTAATTTTTGCCTTGTGCTTTGAATCATTGTCTTGCATAAAAAGTGTCGAACGAATTTGCTTTTGCCATCCTCGTAAACTAGGCAAATAGCCATTGTTTAAAATGTCAATATAATGTTTCGCGTCCATTATTCCATCAATTTTTACAATTTTACCAACACCAGACGAAGAGAAACATCCCCAAAACAACAACTTTCCGCCGCCATATTTTACTGTTGGAATAAAGTCACGATCAGGAATTCCTTCTCCAGCTTTTTTCCATACATATCGAATGCCATCAGAGCCAATCAAGTTAATCTTGCTTTCGTCTGTCCAAATCACCTTACTCCGCTCAGCAAAAGTCCAGTTTTCATACGTCTTTGCAAATTCCAATCGTTGTTTACGATGTTTCGGTGTTAGTAGTGGTTTCTTGATCTTCTTTTTTGCCTTGAATCCAATTCTCTTGAGTTCTCTCTGCACTGTTCGAGTACTTACCACTGTACCTTGAGCATTATTTAATTGTTTCTTTACATCGTGTGCTGATTTTGCTTTATTTGTCATGATTAATCTAGAAATTGTTCTCTGATCTCGAGAAGTGAAAATTTTCTTGCGTCCATTTTTGTTGCATTTCTCCTCTATATCGTTTCGCTTCTTAATTTTATAGACTAAACAATAAGATATATTAAGTTCTCGTCCTGTCTCACGAAGAGACAATCCTGATTTAAGCTTCTGAACAGCTAAATTTTCAATTTCTTTCGACACTTTCTTCATTGTTTCAATTATAATTTTTCTGTTGTTTACATTACGAATTTTAAGTTTAAATAAACCGTTTATTACTAATTGAGATATGTTTTATTTAAACAAATTAAAAATATAGCCACAAAGTATTAATTTCGCATTAAAATTAATAATAGCATAAATCGCGACAAAACTGTTTACATTTGACATTTTGTTTCAATAAATAATTTGCTATAAACACTTCTCATTCATTTAAATTCAGGCTCAAAACATGAAACTACAATGAATTACCTTTATTTTGGTATATATATATTGATATATAAACATGTATTTCAATCATTTATTTTAAAAAAGAATATTTTTCAAAAACATGTAAACACTTTTGTCGCATACTGTATATATATATATATATATATATATATATATATATATATATATATATATATATATATATATATATATATATATACAGCTATTCACGAAAGTTTAAACAATTGCAGAGTTTTTATCAAGTATGTTTGGTTTTTGTTTAATAAAGAAAAACTGTAAAATGATATCGACTTAATTTTTTTTATTTATTAAAGAAAAAGTAATTAGCTTTAAAATGAATATGAACATGTTATAAAAATTTTAATATTTAGTTAGAAAAAAGCTATTACAAAAAATCTTATAGGAAAAATAAGAAGCACTAAAGTTTAAACGAATTGCAACATTCGAACAAAAAATGAAAAAAAAAGCGAAATTAATATTTGAAGTGTCCTTCTTTGTTTTTATAGCAAAGATAAACTTGTTTATGCATTGATTTAACTAATTTCATGCACATCACGCGAGGTACCTTCAGCCAGTACTCATTCAAAAGTTGCTTTAAATGCTGAGTTGATTGAATTTCATGGTATGTCAGTTGATTGTCGATCCAAGACCAAATATTTTCGATTGGGTTGAGATCTGGTGTTCTAGGGCACCAGGGCATCACATTCAACTTTTTTTTCAAAAAATATTCTTTGATTGAGTGTGCTGTATGAGCTGAAGCCCTGTCTCGTTGAAAGATGAATTGCTTGCTTCTGCCATACAAGTGTCTTATTGATGGAACTAAACACGTTTCCAATGTGTTCTTGTAGGTGTATTGATTAATTCGGCCTTCATACAGCTCACGGAAGCCTATACCTTTGTGAGAAAAACATCCCCAGATGCCAACCGAACCTCCACCGCCTTATCGACGATGTTGCAAAAACCTGTCTGAATATTTCTCAGTTGCAAATCTTTTGACATAGATTCTTCCCTTGCGGTTTACAACTTGAAAGTTAGCTTCATCACTACAAATAACTTTTGCCCACTGTTCTACAGACCAGTCCAGCCTTTCTTTGGACCACACTTGTCGTTTACGTTTATCCGTGATTGAAAGAATAGGTTTTTTAGCAGCTATGTATGTTCCAATACCTTTGTCCAACAATGTTCGTCTCACGAGCTCTCTGCTAACTTTTGGATTATTTTTTGACTCATTGAAGATTTGTGCTAGCTTTTTGTAGCTGAGTCTGGGGTTTTCTCTGCTCATTCTGAATATACCATTTTTGTCACGGTTGCCCAGTACGCGGCATGTCGGAGACGTCCTTGGTAAGTTCCTAGGTTTTGATGGTTTTTCTAACGCAATATTCAGAAATGTTAAGTATTTTGCCTATTTGAACGTTTGTGTGATTTTTTGTCCGCGCCATACCAATAGCTTGCCATTTGATGTCACTAGAAACTGATTTTCGACCCATTTGCACGCAATTGAAATTAATTTGAAATTCAGAATATTTTAAGTTGATTTTTAATGAATTAAAAGCTGTCTGATGATGTTGTGATGAATTTTTTGATTGAAAAACTACTCAATTATTTGCTTATTAATTGAAAAATTCGCTGCGAGAAAAAATTTCGCAGCGGATTTATCAATTAATTAGCAAATAATTGATCCTAAATAAAATCGTTTAAACTTTTGTGAAACCTCTTAATTTGTATCGCCTACCTATAAATGAAATTTCTGAGTAAACGGTAATGAGTCAAAACCTACTTTTTTTTATTCTATTAACAAATAACCTAGTTACAAAATTGGAAAAACAATTATTTTGATATCTATTTCCGTTAGATTTTTATTCAAGAAAAACCGAAGATTAGATTTGAAAATTCTGCAATCGTTTAAACTTTCGTGAATAGGTGTATATATATATATATATATATTCCCCAAAATAATTCTGATTATCTGAATACAAAAAAAACCCAGATTTTTTATTGAATTAGTTCCTCATCATGGTGTAGGTATTAAACTTGGATATTGAAACCTGTTTTTTGAAGTATTTGACATACTAATTGATTAGCTGCTTGGAATCATTTCATACTATCAAAGGGCATTACCTGAGAATACATCCCTTCTTGTACCATCCTATTTTGTTTTATTTAGTTAAAATTATGCATATTATAAATATTTTATTTTAAAAAAATGCTTTAGTGTAATTTCATTTGGCAAATCAAAGTCTCAAGTTTTACTGACTTACTGAAAATGATTTATTTATTACATAGTAATGTAATTTAGAATATATATATATATATATATATATATATATATATATATATATATATATATATATATATATATATATATATATATATATATATATATAATACATGCAGTACTGTGAATAAGTTTTAGCCCACTTATCAAAACTCATGTTTTTTTAAGATATTTTAAATAATAGCTTCTGAATATTTTTTTATATAAAGTAATGTCTTACTTCAAACAATACTAAACACTATTTTAACAAACAAAAGCAATATTTACCAAAATTTTAAAAAGATTTTTGTATTTAGATATCTAACATGTTTATTTTTATTATATGCTGATCTGAACCCAATTTGTATCAGCTCGTTTGTTTTTAGTTTGCGTTTGCATTTTTGTTTATTTGTTTATTCGTTTATTTGTTGCTGTGAAGGCTTCATATTAGATGATAGTACAGTTTACAAATATATTTCATAGATAATGTGTGTTTAACATCTTTTTTTGTTTTTCTAAGAGCAAAACTTGTTTTAATTCAAGTATTTTTTTTTTCTTTTGCATTATTAAGTTTATTGTTATTAAAGTGCTAAAATGGGTAAGTTTCCACCAGTGGAACGTAAAAAAACTGTTTTTCATGAAGAAGGTTATTCTCAACGACAATTTGTCCGAAAAACAAAATATTCAAGGACAGCCATTAGAGGAATTATATAAAAATAAAAAAAACACAGGATCTCTTGAGGATAAAACTTGAAGTGGAAGACCTCTAAAGCTTACAAAACATGACATAAAGTATTTTAAAAATGTGTCTCTGCGAAATCAGAAAAAAACCGCCAGTGAACTAGCCCAAAATATTCATGCTCTGACTGGGAATAATGTTTCCTCATCTTGCATTCGACAACATTTACTAAAAGCTGGGTTATCGCCCTGATTGTCTACATCCAACAATCAAGCATGGGGGAGGTTCTGTTTTAGTTTGGGGTTGTATTTCATTATCTGGAGTAGGTGATTTTATCAGAATTGATGGCAAACTGACAGGAAAACAGTATAAAGAAATTTTAAGACTTCATGCAATACTATTTGGAATGAGACTAATTGGTAATAATTTCATTCTACAGCAAGATAATGATCCCAAACATTGTTCCCAAATGGCAAAAAAGTATTTACAGGACATGTGTGAGGAGGGAGTTCTCGAAGTAATGAACTGGCCTCCTCAAAGTCCAGATTTGAACATTATTGAACATGTTTGGGATTATTTGGATAAAAAAAAGGCTGAATACAACCACAAAAATGTTGAAGAATATTTCCGAATATTAAAAAGAGAGTGGGCCAATATTCCACAAAATTTCATTACAAATTTATATGAATCTGTTCCCTAGAGATTTGCTTCTATGATCAATGCAAAAAAAGCGGACATACAAAGTATTGTTTTTTCTTTTTATATCATATTTTGTTAAATTGTTTCTAGATATCTTTGTTTGTAATATATGTGTCTATATAACCTGATTTTTGTTGCTTCTTAAGTCTTTCATATTTTTACAATAAAATCAAAAATAATTATAAAATTATGGTGGGCTAAAATTTATTCACAGTACTGTATATACACACACATATATATACATATATAAATAACTGCCATCTTTTTGTATTGAGAAAATGAAGTCATGAGTTTTTTGAAATAAAATATTTAATATTCATCTTTAGAAGTTGCAGTTAGAGGCAGAAATTTTGAGATATTCATATTTATTGTTTTTTTTGTGCAAAAGCCTATAAAAATTAAGATAAAAATACCTAGTTATTTAAAAAAATTGGATTTTTTTAAATAATTAGATATTTTTGCATGGACTTATCTTTATCCTTTAATTTTTGAAAGAGTTTTAGAATGGAAAATTAAACAATTTCAAACAGTGCCCTAAATTCCATGTTTTGTTTTTGTAACAATCAAAGTAAACTTGTTTTGACCATTTTTTGTGTGTATAGATACGTCAATACTGTTGTATACTTCTACGTCGCCGAATTGTCAAACAATGGAATGGCATTAATGAAGAAACTAAAAATAGGTAAAACGTTTATAAATCTTTCAAGATATGTTATACATTATGTTAATACAGTATATGATAGCTAAATACAAATATGATACAATATAAATACGATTATACAATATAAATATAACATGCTATAATAATATAAATATAAATAAAACAATATTTTGTATTTATATTATATTGCAAATGATGTATTTAATTGAAATAATCCTTTTATACCAAATTAACTGGCTTGCATTGATATCAACTTGATTATTTATCAAGCATTTAATGAGCCAATTGTAAAGGTTCAATGTAATGTCATTACTGGTAGATGCTTCCCAAAAATGCTTAAATTTTTTACTAAAGTTTGTGATCAAAATTTGGTCTGTTACAATTATTCCCAGTGCATCTCATCTACAGCCTACTTTTGATAATACTAAATTAAGATCTTTGGTGTTTGTTTTGCCATCTTGATGCATGTATATCTTTCAAAATGAATAAATAGTAAAGAAAGAAATTTACAAGTTGTTTTATGTTCCCATGTAATTAAAAAAATAATCAAAGCAACAACAAAAAAATATAAACAAACTTAAACAATCACTTTATTTTTTAATTTCAGAAACAAGTTGTAGAAATAAGTTTTTAATATTTAAATATTTTTAGTATTTAAAAATGATTTAAAACTTAAAAAAAAGAACAAAAACACTTTGCTCTCAATACTGAATTCTGTTAACAATATTTTGTGGTTTATCTTGACCTAACTTATTCTATTCATTTTCCAAAAGTGCTCCTCTTAATTTCAGCATAATTTTCTGGCTTAACAAAAGCTCCCCAAAAGATCTAACCCCAATGGGAGGTACAGCCTTTTACAGCCAAACACCTAGAAATTAGATTTGTATATAGTCCAATATTTATATTTCTGGGCCACTAAAATCATTTTCTCTTGTTTTGTGACCTCAAGAGTAATTTTTGGACTATAACCCTCAAAAAGTTCAACTGAGTGTGTCCATAATTTTTTGACTATTATTATAATCTACAGTTATTTTTGGTGCCACTTGACATCTGTTCTTGAAAAATAAGAAATTTTGAAAATAAGAAAAACTTTTGAAAAGTAAGAAATTAAGTTTTGGAAAGTAAGACCATTTAATGATGTTACATCTGCAACAACAGTTTCTATATCTGCATTAGACCCAGTTTTTGGGTCTATTTAAAATCAATTGTGTAGGCTACTGTAAATTTAGGAATATTTAGTTTACAAGAATATTCTTGTAAAGATAACTTGTATGTGTAATAAGAATAAGCAATAGCTTTTTTTTACATCAAGTCTCTATAAAAAAAGTATAAATCTCAAAATAAAATATTAAAAGTCTTCACTTTTTTTTAAATTAAAATATTCAATTTATTAACAATAAAATTAATTAAAAAATTATTTTTATTTTGTGATTATGAATCATCAAGCACTTTCATGATCACCACTATTCTAATGTAAGAATGTTAACAGGTTGTTATTTTGTGATTATGAATCATCAAGCACTTTCATAATCACCACTATTCTAACGTAAGAATGCTAACGGTATCATATAATAAATAGTGTGACACTCTAAACAGATACATACATAAAGAGTGGATTTTCACAACATAATTGCTTTTAAAATGAAATAAAATGATTTTTATGTTTTTATACTTTTATCATTTACCATTATGATAGTTTCATATTTAGCAAAGTTTTCCTTACCAAATTGTTTTTATTTACCTTATTGTTAAAATTCTTAGACACATTCTTATTGCTAATAAGAAAGACTTTGGAACAGTAGTACCAGTTAAAAGCTTTGACCATCTGACTTGTTGATTTTAAACTTCTTTACTCTTTAATTTTATGATTTTTCTCAACTTTTCTAAAAATGGCATGTTTTTATTTTCATATTTACATTATTTTCATTTTTGTCATAAAAAATAAAAAATTGTACTAAAAACAAACAACCAATGTAAAGCTTCATCTATTTCTAATATCAAATTGTTTTTACTACTTTTTACATTCCTTACAGGACATGCTAAAATTAAAAAGAAAAAAATCTCCAAAAATCTTTTTTGTAAAGCAATATAGTTCTAGTAAAAACTATTTCTTTCGCTTTTTTGTTAATTTTGTTGCTTTTTTGTTAATTTTGTATAAAAGATTTCTTTTTATATTTTCTTTATAGTTTGAAATCTTTACTTCTGAATTGTGTGACAAGAGAGGCCATGTAAGTGATTACTGATGAATCAAGTTTTCTTAAAAAGCATCAATAATGATGTTGATATGACAATATTATCGGTTGAACTACAAATTGATTTTATAGAAATTATTTGTAATTTCTTTTATTTTTAGACCATTTGTACTTGGATCTTTATGCCAAGTGGTAAGATCATTACACTTTTAAAACAAAAAATAGTAAAATTTGTTTAAAATAGTTAAAAAGTATTATAAAAGAGTTTTTCATTATACTAATATTAAAATGTATTTTAATAGTTTAGAAAATCAAGTTGTTTATTGTAGATGTAAAATTAGACATTTAAATGCTCAACATATAGTAGTATAGCAAGGCAACTATGGCTTACCATACTTCTATAATTGAGCCCCTAATTGCTTTAGGGACTTTTTAAAACATTTTATTTAAATTAATTTATGTTATTAGAGTAGCATTTTGATTTTTAGTAAAATTTTTGTCAATTCTATATATTTAACTAATGTAATAAAGTAAAAGTAGAAAATAAATAAAAGTAAAATGAGTAACTAGCACCTGAGAAACAAGTTGTTAACATTATAGAAAGGATTATAAATTTACCTAGAAACTTACCTAAATATTCTTAAGAATTTTAAAATTTGTTTTTTTATATTTTTAAATTGCTATGACTATAGGGATTTAAAAATATAAAAGAAAAATTTATAAAGTCAACTTTATGTTATAAAGTTGAGTTTCATCAGCTGAATATTTAATTTGCTTGAAAGTTAATGGGATTTTATTTTTTTTCTCTCTCCTTTTTTAATTGTTTTATTTTTTTTAAGGCTGGCTCAATAGCACGTCATGACTTAGCTAATAATGCATGGCCTGAGCTTTTACAATTTATCTCACAATGCATTCAAAGTGGCAAAGCTAACGAACGAGAGGTAAGTTTTTTCCTTTTGCATCTATATAATTTAAAAGTTTTGCAGTTTTATTATTTTGTATTTGTATTTCAACTAAAAGCTCTTAATATTTTTAGGTTGGATTTACTTTATTATGTGCTGTTTGTGAAAGTGCTGGAGAACAGGTATTTTGTTATATTGAAAGAATTTTTACTGAACCATCAAATTTATGGAATTGTAATATTTAGAGATTTTTTTATACTTTTGACTTCTATTTAACTAATTTGATAAAAGTTTCAGCTCAAAATTACAAACAGTTCCCAATCACATTTGACAAATTTCTCTGAAATACTTGCATATAAAAAAGGAGCAATTGCAAAAAAAAAAATGAAGATAAAAAAAGTCATGATATAAAAAGAACTGTCAATGCTGCTGACCAAGAAAAGTCTTAAAGAAGTATCGAGAAGCGTTTTAAATGACAAATCTCAACTGTTAGTAGAAAAAACATGAGTATCACAACATCTTAATCAACTTAATCCTAGTATAGAGGATTTTTTTCCAAATGGTGACTACGTATTTTAACAGGATAATGGTCCCAAGCATACAGTACAATTGAATAAATGATATCTAGAGTCCAATTTCATACCATTTATACTTTGGCTTGCAGTCTCCTGATTTCAATTCTATAGGATCATAAGCCAACAAGTTTTGTTAAAATATTTCTCAACAGTTGAAATGAATTGCCAGTTGAAATGTGCACAAGTCATAAAGTAATCCATGGTAAATAAAATACTAAAGCCACTTAAGACTTTTAAAATATTTTAACTCTTAGCTTCTTCTTTCTAATATTCTATACATAACCATCATAATTGTTTTATGTTACTTATGATAAATATGGTCAAAATGTTTTTTCTTGTTGTTTTTTTTAATAAAGTATAGTGTCTTGTTTTTTTGCACCCCACTGTATATGTAAAGTGTATTTGATATAAAGTTTAGTGGGAAAAGCCAAAAAAGTTGCAGTGGGATTTTGCTAGTGGTGTGGCAACAATATTATTTGGTTGAGGGGATTTACTTAGCAGTAAAATCTTCTGTCACACTTACTCTCAGATGTGTTACCATTGGTAAAAAGAAATGTATCTGCATCTGATATACAGCATTTAATATTTTTCCCTCTTTTAGAATTGATAATTGTTGGAACTGGTTTAATTTTATTTGGCAAATGTTGTATGTGTCATTTGACAAACAGTAAACTCAACTTCACCTTTGCTTATTGAATCTAGGAGCATGCTGAAAAGAGCACTTTCAGGTTTGTATATGAATAGGTTGTATGTATATCACAAGCAATAGCTTGTGATATACATACAACCTTTTCATATACAAACAATAACCAGTTCTTACCAGCAATTCTTTTTGTAAACTTAATTGGAACAGGAACTCCCCTTTTTTCTAAAAAAAGTTCAAAAATTAAAATGATTGTTTTATTAGAAATTACAAAATGACTGTTTTACCCTGATCTTAGTTCTCTTTGAGTTCAACTTTTTTGAGTTTAAAAGTTTTGGGTTAAGCGGCACAGTAACATGCAAATAAACAAACCTTCATGTAAACACTAAAAAACTTGCTTGTGTCTAAGAGAATATTGACTTTGTTAATTTGTCAGTATTGAATTGATTTAAAAGCAAATTAATTTTTTAAAATGATTAAGCCATCTAAAAATTTAAGTAATTATCTTTTGCACCTATTTGTTACTTTAATTTAAAGTTTTTTGCAAATGCCAATGCCAAATAATAGCATCACTAGTTAAAAATTATGGAAAAAGTTGGTGTTTTGAATAAGATTTAGCAAAAGTTACCTTTTATGGATAATTATCCCATAATAATCTCATAGGTTTATATGGGATAATTATTAATACAATTGATAAATATATGATTTTATTTTAATTTAATTTTATTATAGTTAAAACCATGGTATAAAGAACTTTTTCCTGTCTTCAGAACTGGGATATCTGATTGCGAGTCTAAAAATAATCCTTATCTTGCTATAAGGTAATTAGAAAACTTTATGTTAGTATTAAGCTGTCAAGTAAGAAATGAACATTTAAAAATATTTAATGGATTGACTTTTATTGGTAACAGAAAAATGCTTGCAAAACTTTTCATCTCCTTCAAAATGAGTTGATTTATTACTGATATGTTGATTATCTCTATTATATATTGATTATTTCTGTATATTATTTGGAATGTCATTTTGCAATCTTTTTTTTTTTAGCCGATAGCTTTTTCAGTTATTCAATTTCTTTAGCTTTTTATGATATTTTCATTAAACTTGCTCTTGTTATGCTAAATATTTTAATAATACACTTGTCAGTTTTAGAAAAACTAGCAGGTGCAATATTAACTTTTTTAATATTTTACTAAAAAGGAAAGTTTAATTTACTATGATGCAACTTTCTTTGCATTAAAAAGATAAAAGCTTTCCTTAAAAGCTTTAAAGAGAGTCAGCATAAACAGGTTGCAATATACATTTTACAAATATATGCTTCCTACAAGTTGTTTGTCAAATTTATAAAATGTTATTTAAATGTTGTTTTTTATCATGAAGAAACCCTTACTTAAAAAGTATTCAATCAAAAGGGCAAATAGTTAAGTTGCCCAGTCCTTAGTATGGACTCCATACTATATTCACCTATAATATGGACTCCATACTATAGGTGAATGAGATGTTTCAATTTTTTAAAATGAAATATACTTAATAATTAAAAAAGTTACTGTTATATATATTATATAAAAAATTTACTATTGAAATAATCATTATTCATCTTTAATCAAAAACTGCTTTAACACATTACTGTCTATTGATGTATTAATGCATTTTTCTTGTTTAAAATCAGAGAGCTGTAATGTAGTATGTGATTATTTATTACGTCAACTACTTTTGTATAAAAATAACATACTGCTACATCTACCGCAACTGGATTTCAAATAAACAATGGTGCAAGTTTACAGCTCTTTAATTTTAAATTAAGGGAAAATGTGTTAATATATAAATAGACAGTTATGCTAATATATAATATAATAGCTGATTATGCTAATATATAATATAATAGCTGATTTTTTTTTTTTTTAAATTACTTCATATCATAGATCAGTTTTCTTGGCATGAGTCAAGAATACTGATGTATTTCCTGATGCTGAATACATAAAGTTTCTCTGAAGCTTGAAAACCTTATGAATTATTTTATATATTTAATAAATTTTGATATTTGAAGAAAGTAACACTTATTTTGCAAAACTACATAATTGATTGTTAAAGAAATTTAATACTTTTTATCCAAATTTAAAAAAAAATTGTTCTAAGTTTTCTTTCATTCAGTATTTTATTTGACTGCTAATATTAAGAATAATTGTGTTGCAAAAATACTATTCTTTTCTGTAGCTACATTTTACTCTATATCAATTCTATGTAGGCACACATTCTTGCCTATTAGTTAGTAATTTTAAAAAATTTTTAAATATGTTGAAGTAAAACTGTGATGATTTTTAAACTGCAATTTTTGCCTAACATTTACCAAATTAAGCTGAACTGAATGCTTAGTGCATCTCTACCTAGCACTGATACTCTTGTATTGTATGGCTGTGCTCTAGTTGATATTTAACGCTAGGTACTAGTTCCTTTTTCTATTACTTTGCTTTTAGCCATGATCCACTATCATTAAAGAGTGGAAATTTAATTTTTAAAGAATTTAAATAAATTGTTATTTCAGTATTTAAACTTAATATTAATCAATTCGTCAAAGATTCACTTATTTAAAAGAGTTAGTTTTACTGCAGTGCCTTCACCTATGTAATCATCATAGAAGTTTCAATCTTCAAGTAAATGAACATTTTATCTGGCAAGAGGTCATTAAATTTAAAGTTAATTTTAAATTATGCAGAATGCTGCTCTTTTTTAAGTTTTAAATTATCTTTAATTGAAAGTTTTTTATGAAACCTTTTATATGAGACTTAAGCATATTTATTTTATTCTTCATCAAAATTTTGATGAAAATTTTTTTACTAGTTTAAACTTTTTCACCAAAATTAATTTTAAAATGATTTAAAATTGATTATATAGTTACTAAAGTCTCATCTCTATAATAGGATGATTAGAAATAGATAAACTTTGTACTTATTCTCTAGATGTATTTGTCCTCTAGTTCAATTTTTTGGCTCTGATGAAGAGGTATTGAGTTATTTTTGTATGTGTTTTTTTTTTAAAGTAATAATAGTGATAAAATTTCTAATAAAAAAAAACTAAAATACTAAAAATAGCTCTCACTTAAATGTTGAAATCATTTTTTACTTTATTCTTTTTGTATTCTAATATATAACTATTTTTTACAGATTTGTAATTTTAAAGTCCTTTAGCAAATTTTGTTATTCCATAGGTTTTATTAAAACCAATGCTTGGAAAAATAATGGATGCAATAAAGATTTTACTAAAAGAAGATGAGGTGATTTTCTTTTCATTCTTATTTTGCTTTTTAAAGTGTAACTTTGTTTTGTCTTCCTTTTAAAAGTTATATCACGATATTATTTCATTGGTAGTAAAGTTTTTGTTATTATTATTATTTACTATTATTTATTTATTATCTATTATTGTTATTACAAAAAAAAACTTTTATTTCTTGCATTTTAATCATCTTTTTTATGTTCATTTTTAGCTTTCTTTTTTTTTCAAAGCTTTTTATTAACTTAATTTTTTTCTCCTTCAAACAAAAAAAGAAAAAACAATGCAACTCTCAAATGATATTGATTTAAAAAACTCAAAAAAAGTCAAATTATCAAATTAAATATCAAATATTTTGGCACCAGTGAATAACCAGAGTTTTATGCTTTAAAAGTATTCAATGTTTATATAAGTTTAAATTGCTTCTGCATTCTCTACAAAGGTAAATGCTGTATAAAATTAAAATCTTTTTCTCAGTTTATAGAATGCTATTTTAACGCCCCTATGATAGCACTTATAATTCTATAAAACTTTTGATTTTAGCAGAGTGAAAATGTTTTTATTTAAGGATAAAGCAAATGCAGCCTTGGATATTTTTGATGAGCTTGTTCAAATAGAAGTCGGAATAATTATCCCCTATGTGAAATCATTAGTAGAGTTTTGCATGCAGGTAGTGGCTCAAATATAAAATGTTTGCATACCAATAAATAATAAAACAAATAGAATGAAATAACCATCCATTTTATTTAAGTGAAGTAATAAAACTTTTTAGGTAATTAGCTGCAATGATTTTGAAGAAGGTCTTAGAATAAAAGCTCTTTATCTTGTTTGCTGGGCTTGTCGTAGAAAAAGCAAGGTATCTTTTATTTCTCTTTAAAGCACAACCCATCTATACTAAATTGCACATATCTGTAGAGTTCATTTTTGATTTATTTTGAATATTCAAAAATGAAATTTATACATTGAGTTTAAAAAAATTTAATTAACACTTTTGGTACATTTGATGAGTGTGATTCCTCATCGATATGAATAACCAAAGTTACAAATGATGAAATAGACTCATTATTGGAATTTTACAAATGTGTATTTTTCTTAATTTTGTATTCATTTACTTGTTTTCTGAATAAAATAAAATTTTGGTTATGTTCATAAAATAAATGTATTTTTCATGATAAATATATTTATTTATTATATATGATAATACAGTAAAGCTAAATATGTTTAATGTGTTAAAAAAGTTCAAATAAATCAGTGCTGTTTTTACTTAGACTTTCAAAAATCTGCAAAAGCTTTTCTTTTCTTTTCCTTTTTTTTTTTTTTTTTTTTTTTTTTCTCAGATTATTTTAAAAGAAAAATTACTTAAACCATTAATTACACTGTTGCTGTTGTTAATGTCATTACCTGAGGAAGAAGATGATACAGATGAAGATGATATGAAAGATATTAATAGTTTACAATCAGTTGCTAGCCAGGTGAAAGTTTTCATAAAACATTTGATCATTTACTTAGTTTTACCTTCTTTTCATTTAATACAAATATCAACAAATGATTTTAAAGGCTCTTGACTTGCTGGCTCTTCATTCGCCACCTGCTAAGCTCATACCAATATTGGTAAGTTTGTTTTATTTCTATTTTGTATAAAATCAAAGCTTTTTTCAATAATTTATTTCTAAATTTTAAAACTTAATTATTTTTTTTCTAACAAATTTAAGTTCCAAAATTTTAAAATATCTTTTTGCAAGCATTCTCCTAATGTAAATGTATTCTTTATGTGATTTTTTAAAGAGTTCTATTATTCTAAGCAGCAACTTATATAATATATTTAAAAGTGTTTTTTTATTTTAACCAAAACTTTATGTAGTTTCTTTGAAGTGTTCTCTGTTCATTAATCTAGTTTTTGTGATTTTTTGAAATATTCTGTTTTGATAAATATGAGCTAATGTGATTTTTTAGATGGAATATTTGTCAGCTTTATTTGTAAGTGCTAATGATTTTGAAAGAAAAGCTGCATATATTGCTCTTGGTGAGCTGGCAGAGGGTTGTGCTGATTTCATTCGAACAAGGTTTTTTTTAAAGGTTTTAATTGCAAAAAATTCCACTTTACAAAAATGTTCTTCATAGTTTACTAATAATACATCTCAACAAACAGATTATTACATAAAAAGTTTCCTTAATTTCTCTAGTATATTGTTTTATATCTTCTTATTCTAGCATTTCATGGCCAGCTTAGTAATAGAGTATATGGACAATTCTCTTACTTTTTACCATTAAAGTTTTATTGAAGTTAATGTCATTCTAAGCTTTAGCTAATAGATTTAGGTGAAGTAATCACCATATATTCCTTCCATGATATCTTAAAAGATTAATTCTATCTTAATGATATTTTTTATAATGAATTGTTTTGATGTTTAAATTCTTTTTCTTTAGATATTTAAAAAATGCTGTGGAAACTGCTATGAAAGGTATGAAAAAATTTCAACTTTCCTTACAATTTTGTTAATGGAAAAGTAAACTGAAATTAGCCTTTAATAGATAACAATGATTATAATAAAGTAATAATCTTGAGGGTGTTATGCGTGTAGGGCTATCAGATCAATCTACTATTGTAAGAAACGCAGCCTTATTCGCTTTGGGCCAATACGCTGAGCATGTCCAGGTGTAAAAGTTTATAAAGTTTTATGAATTTTTTTGTTTTTAACCTTAAATTAAAAACACGTTGCATAACAATACCTTTTATTTTTAGATTTGTTTTGAGATAATAAATTCTATACACTAATTAATTACTCTCTCTTGAAGCCTGATGTAAGCAAACTCCATAATGATGTCATTCCTATGCTTTTGAGTTTCCTGCAAACAGTTGTCAATGATCCATTACCTAATGTAAACCACAAAGGAACTATTACTAAACTGTTTTATGCTTTGGAAAAGTTTACAGAAGGATTAGGTATCTATATGTATACATATATCAGAAATGCAATAGCATTTAATTATAAAATATCCCCAGATTAATAAGACGGATAACAGCCAATAAAATCTTTTGTAAATTTTGTGTGCAATGGTGATGCAATTTTTTTTTCTGTAAGCAATTGAAAGTATTGCGATTTATCAAAATGTTATGTTAATAAAAGTTTTTGCAGAACAGTACTAAAAATTGCAAAGTAGCACATAAATGAAGAACAGATTTCCTGAAAGGTGAATTTGCTTAAACCTATGATCTAAACTATATTATTTTCTGTATCAATTTTTTTTAAATTAATAATACTAATTAAAAAATAATTTTTTATTTTCACCACCAAACCAAAGGATGAGAAGTTTAGTGAAAATCACAAACATTTAGCTTCTCTATAGTAAATTGTTGTTAAGCAATTTTCGATAATTGAAATTCTATAGTGACATTTTACAAATGTCCAATAAGTGATTTTAAACCAGGAATGTTTCTTGGATGCTTCTTAAGTTTTCAATAAAAATTCTTACAGCAAGTATTACAGGAATTCTTTCATAGAAAGTGATTTAATATAGTAATTTAAGTCTTGTTTTGTCTCAAACACTTACCATAGTCTAGGTATGTTTTTTACTTCATTATGTGGGTGTTTTTTTAACTTAGCCGTATCTGGAAAAATTCTATGACATATGGAACAAGTTACCTTTCACATCTGTGTTCATGTTAATCTTTGATAATAAAAAAATCAAATAATCATAGCTTGGATTCAAATAATTTTTAAGGCTGGTGAAAATATATTTGTGCTTATGTATTCATGTAGTTAACTCATGTGGAAATAATCTGATAATGCTTTCAATTGTTTAATGGAAAAAAGATTATAATAATGACTGATTATTAAAATAAAGTTTTTTCTTCAAATTTGATAATAAAAATTTTTCAGATGGCAGTCTTAGCCATCTGTTAGTTTTTCTTTTTTTAAAAAAAAAATCTTTCTTTAATATTGAAAGATAATTCATACTTATTTATGGTGATTTTTTTTTTTTTTTTTTTTTTTTTTTTTTTTTTAGAGTTGCATTTTTTTCTTGTTTCTTTTCAGACAAAGAGGTTGTTCATATATACACTGATAAACTTATGGAAGCTTTTTTGTATTTGCTGAAAATTAGTAAGGTACTTAAGAACATTCGCATTTTTTCAGCTTTTGTCATTAAAGCAACACATTAGTCATTGTTATCTCACTATATTTACTGTTTTAATTTGTAATAGCCTTAATAACTGGTATATTTATTTTTAATTAATATTTCTATATTAGTAAGTTTAAAAACATTTGTTTGGTTTGTATATGATATATATTTCGTTCCGCCGTAACATATGGCAGTGACTATTATTTTGGTTAAAGACTATTAATGTGTTTCATTATTGCGCTTCTCAAATAACATATATAAATGGTACTTTGTTATCATTTTAGAGGATAAAATTTTAATTCAGAAACTTTTTAATAATGATCTTAGCAATACTAAAAACTTTACCACAAATATTTGGAATGAACCCTTGAAGACTTTGTAAGAGGCTTGAAGAAATTGTAACTAGGAGTTTCTCTCAGGTTAGTTCATCAATTAATAAAAGTTGTTTAAAAATGCTGATACAAAAGTGTGCAACCAAAGTTCTGGTCCCTTTCACCAATGTTCACAAAGAAAAACGAGTCAAATGGTGTCAGGATCACTAAAAAGTAAGATGTAATGATTGGAATTTCAGTGATAATTTCTTTTCAAATATACACAAACTAAACTGGGAGATGGGCTAAAAAGAGGCAGACTTTCAGTAAAACAGGTTTGGACTAGTTGTCATGGTCCTGGGAACCATCAACAATAAAAGAACATCTAATTTACGGATAATTTGTGGAAAAATCAACAGCAAAAAATATATAGAAATACTCAACTGCAAATCAGAAAATCTGACTGCAACTTAATGGAGTATGTCTGTTAGAAATATCCTGCAATCAGCCCAGACCTCAACCTCATCAAAGATGGGATTATGTTGTTTTTTAGGACTCAAATATCTTTTTAGGGAAAATAATTTGCTTTTAGTTATCTTTTATAGTTTTTGGATTATTTAGTGATCACTGTTTTTTGGTTGCTATATAGTTTTAATATAAAATCTTATTAAATTGTTTCTTACAATATTTATTGTTTTTATTAAATTATTAAATACTTTGAACATTTACACTGCATTTAAGGATTCTCATATGCTGGAACTTGCTATCAGTGCAATTGGAGCTTTAGGTAAATTTTACTGTTTTTAATTTGTTTAAAAAAATTATATATATATATATTTTTATATAAAAAAAACAGTAAAAAGAAGCAATCAGATGGGATGCATATTCAGTTAATTTGGTATTTATTATTGCTGCTTTTAACTTGCCCCTTATTTAATTATTGAAGATGGGCTCAATTTAAGATTTTGAAATGATGAAAGGTCAACCTGAATTTTTTGAAAAAAATGAAATAGGGTTTTTTCTGTAGATTTTTTTTAAAAAAAATTCTTTCTGGCATACTTCATTTTTAATATCACCATATACATTACCAATGTCGTAGGTTTGAAAAGAAACTTTTATTTTCTGTTAGGAAAGTTTCCAACATTATGTACTTAGTTTGTTTCAATTTGGTTTAAAGTCCTTTATAAAGATGCTAAAATACCCTGTGAATTTTAAAATAGTTTAAAAGAAGGAAGTTGTCTTGATGATAATATTCAAATGATCCCTTAAAATCAGGGTATTTTAATTCAATGTTTTATTTAATCTCCTTTTAGTATTAAGGAAATACTACAAACTCAAAGAAAAATCTCCTGGCTGATTTTAATCATTATTATTAGATTTGTCACTATGATATTAAGAATAAACAGTTTCAATGGTTCAATAACAGATTTCTCTTTCTATATATCTACTAATACTCATTCTCTATATAATTTTTACATAAAATATGAATTGTGTATAAAATTTGATACCAAAATAACTTCTTTATTTGCGAACTCAGAACTTGGTTTCCTACTTGCTTTCAGGTTTTATTCACCACCAAAAATAGCAAAGTGTATTGGGATGAATCAAGCAACATAGTGTTGGAGTAGCTATTACTTTCATGATGCTTGATCTATAAAATTAAAAAAAATGGTGGTATACACACTAGTGTTATGATATCAATAAAAATATAGTTAAACTTTAAGCCAGGTATTTGAATCAAATGTTAATAAGAATATATTTATCAAAAGTTGATATTGATTTTTGAGTTAAACTGATTTGGAGTTATCAACTGCTTTGCAGTGAATTGGAATTGGATAAATTGATTTTAAATATTAATATTTATACCAAAAGAGCAGTCTAATTAACATTTTAGCTACATAAGAAATTTAAAAAAAATAAATCTCACCGGACTAAAGTATTCTAAGGTTCAGTGTCAAAGTTTTAGAAATTGATATTTTTATAGAAGTTTATATAAAAAACAAAAATAAATTATTTTTACTCCAAAATCAACAATTCCTGATAGTAGACTGTCTCCATGATCTGCATGCTCCTTTTGTCTCTTAAATCTTAAAAATTATTCAAGTTAATCACTTTAATCAAATTAATGAATTTATATTATAGAATTTATTTAACAAACACTGTTAGCTGATAGTAATTTATGTTTATCAATAACAAAAAACAATTTTTAAAAAATTTTAAAAATTGTTTTTTGTTATTGATAAACATAAGCTTTGATCCAGTTTGATTGATGAGAATGAGAACATAGTTTTTTTTTTTTTTGTTTGTTTTTTTACATAAATTAGACAATAAAAAAAACTACATAAAAATATATAAATATTTAAAAAATATATGTTCCTCTAACATCCTTTAGATTATGGTGTTTAATGTACATAACAGAGTAGAATGTGTATTTTCAAAATGGTATTTGTTTGTCTGTTTTTTTTTTTAATCTATATTTAAAGCAATTATTTTTAACGCGACTTTTTTTTGTTGAAAGAAGAAAAAACTACTTAGATTTTATATTTTAGCTCCTGTAGCTGCAGGTTGTAGTTTAAATTGAAAAACTACAATTTTTTATATCACAGAAGTTTTATGTCCACATTTCAAGCCAAAAGCATTTAAACAGTTTTAAATGCATCAAAAACATTCCATAAGATTGTTAGAAAACAAAAAGTATTAATAAGGAATATACACAGTTATATATAGTATAATTGCTCTTATGTTATAATTACATTTATTAATATCTTCAAAAATAGCTAAAAATTGCATTGTACACCAATTTTTAGCTAAAAATTTGAATCATTTTCTTCTTCACAATTGATAACATTAATGGTTAATTTAAAGAATGAACCCTCTATTGAAATCCTGTTAAATGCTGTTGTTGGATGTACACAATGCGATTTTACCAAATCTAATACAAATTGGATGTTTTCTGAACATGGACAAAATTCTTACCAGATTATTTACTTTTTACTGTCCACAAGTTCACACCTTAGAACATTGTAGTAGTTTGAAATAGAAATCTTTCAGAATGCCAACTATATAGTAGTTTGCAATAGAAATCTTTCAGAATGCCAACTAATATTAGATTCTATAGAAAAATTTACTTCTTAAAACTTTAGTAAGAGTAGCAACCTTCTCTTTTGCTTTATGTTTTGAGTAGTAACCTTCTCTTTTGCTTTATGTTTTCTTCAGGTTTGTCAAAATCCAATTTTAGACCCATCAATCTGATTTTCTATAGTCATTTTAATTTTTATGATTTTAGAAACAGCATTGTAAATATAATTTGTATATAAAAACTCTAAGTTATTATAGAGGCTGCTAAGAAAGTATTTTTTCTTTTTAGAAATTTAAAAAAATAATGAAAAAAAACTTTTCCTTTACATTTTTTCATTTTGTAGAAATAAAGTATATCATTACAAGAGTTATTTTCATGAATTTTGTTAATAATTTGTAAAAAAAAAATAAATAAATAAATGATCTACAAATGCTTAACTTATGAGATTGGCAACAGCACTGTTTGATTTACAGTGGTGAGGCTGATCAGCTGCAAAAGTTGTTAAGTAGAAAGAAGAAAAATTGGTTTTAATTAGTAATCTTGCTAGGAAGAGGAAGACTTGCACTGCAACTCCAGATAAATTCAATGTAGAATATCAAAAAACATCTAAGATTTTTTTTTTTCATGAAAATATAGGAAAGAAAAAGGGGAAAAGAATGTGAGTGGATAAAGATCGTTAAAAGTACCTTTAGCTCCCCATTCCCACAAGGATTACTTCTTTTTAAATATGTAAAGGTTTCTGTAGTTGATATCCATAAAAGGTAAACAGCTAAATTTACTCTTCTAGCTTTTAATTTATAATACAATAACTTAGAGATTGGTAGTTAGTAGAGAAAAACACACTTTTTCACAAGAGATTTGAAACTAAAATAAATAGAAAACTGCTAGAAATTATTTAGGTTAGAGGGGGTAATCCAATCCATAATTATAAAGTTAAGTTTAGGTTACTTCACTTACAAATTTCAGAAACTAATTCACATTAACAAGTTTATACATAAAATTGTAATTTTATGTATGAATTTAAAATTTTATTTTAGTGCTGTAAATGAAAAATAATCTTAAACTCCTGTTGACACTCAAATTAATAGTTTTCTTTGTGCTAAAATAATTATTTCAAAGTTAAAAAATTAATCAAGAAAATAAAGTAAAGAAACAATCAGTTTTTATTAAAATTTTATTTAGATATCTAAATTGTATCATTTTTAGCTACATCAGCTGGAGAACATCTCTCAAACTATTTTATCGTTATCATGGAGTATTTGAAAGTATGTTTATTTTTGCTGATAATAATTTTTTCAATAGAAGTAAAAGGAACACTTTGAGTTACTTAAGAGAATGAGAAATTGTAAAACACAAGTTCTTTGAAATTTAGTCAGATTTTTTTTTTCTCTTCTTGTGTGATAGCTACTAACCTCTTTATCTTTAGATATATTTACAACAACCTCCAACCTTAGAAAATTTGGATATAATAGCACAGTCAGTTGGTATGTATGCCCAATATGTAATATAAAAGTAGTAGATTCTTAAGTTCTCAACAAAGAGCTTTTTTATGAACAAGTGGTTTATTTTGTTTTTTCCTTTTGAGATTTTTTTTTCTTTTCCCATCGATAAGTGAAAAATCAGTTAATGTATTTGTCAAAAAGATTGGCTTACAATTTTAATTCAGTGTGATATTATTAATAAATGGTAACTGCCAAAGTTTAGTACAATAGTTTGTTTTTGTAAAATGTTTATTATGTTTATAGATACTCTTGGTGCACTTGCAAGGAATATTAAACCAGATATATTTTTTCCTGTTGCAGAAGAATGTGTACAATTTGGCATGGTAATTGAGTTTGAAATTTAATGAATCATTATTATTACTTTTTTATTCTTTTATTATTCTGTACTTTTTTTACTGCTATGTTAAGTTATTGTTTTAACTTTTTCCAAATTACTTTTCATTTTTTAAATTTGATCAAAACAAAATATTAAATACTGTTAAAACTCAATCATCATATTTGTAACATGTTGTATTTGTAGAAAATTATAGAAGACTGTGAAGATCCAGACTTAAAAAGATGCACGTATGTTGACTATTAAATGTGGGAAAGAGTAGAATATTTTATTGGTTGTTCCAAAATACTCAAATTTTAATAATTTTGTTATTGTTATACTTTTAAATCTAACTTAGTGGTTTTATAAAAGACATTAAAACCATTTAAATCTGTGAAAACAAAAGTTAGTAAATACTGTTAATGATGAGAGTTCAAATGGCCTTGATTAAGATAAAAATGTTTATGAATTCCCTATGCTCAAAACCATGAAAGTGAACTTCTAATGAAATTTTTAGTTTAAATATTTTAGTCAAATATTTCAGCAATTAACTCTGATTAAATCCCAGGCACCATTTAGTCTTTCTATAATACATATATACTGTATATGTGTTATCAGCCTCTAACAGAATGCTGTATGATATAAATAGTTTTCTTAATACACTTTTTTATTCAACTTCGTTGTAGATATTAGAGTTGATGTATATAATTTTGATTTTTTTTTTAAGATATGGTTTGTTCTCAGCTGTCTCTTTTGTGTTGAAAGAAAAAATGGAATCCTATTTGCCTTCAATAATTCAAGCAATGATATTGTCTCTAAACTCAACAGAAGGAATTGTGGTAAGATTGATGGGGATTTCTTTTTTATCATCAAACATTCATTTTTTTAATTTGTTTTATTTTAAGTATTTTATACCAACAATGATATTTCATAAAGAAAAATGTTTTTCTGTTCAGCACTTCACATTTTTCTGGTTATGACAACTTTTTTTTTTTTCTGGTTGGAGTAAATACAAGGAAAATATACTTTTCATTAGTTTATTAAAATGAAACTCAATTTTCACTATAAATAAAGCTTTTTCAGCTAAGAAAACCTTTCTCTACTTCATTTCCAAAAATCTTTTTTTTTTTTTTTTTGGGTTGGTGCTAAATATTCAATTTCTCCCATCTCCAGAATATTCAGCACAGTGTTTAATTATTGATCATAGGGTTGTTAAATTTATATAAATATTTGGTTGTTTAACTAGTATGTATAAATAGTTTTTGACGATGTGTTGACTTTAGATTAGTAATTGCCTCTAATGATATTTTTTTTATTATATCAGTGTGGTTATGACATAATAGAAAGAGTAACAGAAATATCTTATCTTTTTTATTCTGGTCATAACTGAAGTTAAGATTTTTTCCTATAGACTACAGAAACCAGTAGTGATCCATTGTTTCTGATTGAAGATGATACAAATGAAGAAGATATAGAAGATGATGAAGATGAAGAAAATATATCAGGGTTAGGAAATATGATTTGTCGGAAGTGTGAAGATTTTTAATAAGGATCTTTTTTTTGTTGTTAAAAAGTCAGAAAATTTATTTTTCTTTTTTTTTTTCTAAAGGTTTTATTTACATAATTTTTATTTTAGCTTTTAAATATTTTAAAAGTTAAAAAATAAAAATATTCTAAAGTTTTATGTGCCTATTGTTAACCTATTATTATACAGTATCCTTCAAAATTATTCATACAATCAGTATGGTGCATCAAATTTCTTCAGACCACAGTGCAGAGCATTATTAAAAAGTGTAAGAAAACTGGAAAATTGGAGCATCTCCCAGGACAAGGTTGCAAAAGTACTTTAATGATTATGATGAAAGGCAAATATTTTAGAAAATAAAGATTGATCTCTCAATAAGTGTGCTTAAAATTCAAATAGAAATTGAAAGGAACTTGGAATAACAGCTAGTATGTCTGTAGTTGCAAGAGACTTAAAAAGCAACACTTTATGCTGTCAAGAAGCTGTATTTCAATAAGAATAAAAAAATGGTTGAAGTTTGCACAAGCCAGAATACTTTTGGAGAAGTGTCCTATGATCAGATGAGTAAAAATTCAGTATCTTCAAATCTGAGAGCTGTTGTGAGTATGGAGAAACTCTGAAACTAAAAAATTTAAACTTATGGTAAAACATGGTGATGGAGGAGTTATGATCTGGAGTTCTATGGTTTGGTCTGGGGTTGGTAACTTCAAGTTTATTAATGGAATCAATGATGGAAGTATGCCTTAGGATCTTGCAAAAAAATCTCCAATATTTAGCAAGAAAATCAAGACTAAAACAAAAATTTGAATAAGAGGATAATGATCCAAAACATACCGAAAAGAACATTAAAGTATATTATAAGAAAAGTAAGATAAATAGACCTGAACAGCCACCTCAATCTTCTATTTGTTTTTTTAGATGTGAATCAAATTTATTATCTTTGGGATTCTATTGACCAAACCATTCAAATAACCCTCCAAAAAATAAAAATTGCCTCAAAAGGGGTTTTCATAAGCCTGGGACAATGAGTCCTGAATTTAA
The DNA here is from genome assembly GCF_058129835.1 of Hydra viridissima. Classification (NCBI taxonomy): domain Eukaryota; kingdom Metazoa; phylum Cnidaria; class Hydrozoa; order Anthoathecata; family Hydridae; genus Hydra; species Hydra viridissima. Next base: position 6,874,464 of record NW_028324311.1, on the reverse strand, counting down.
CCAGAATTTACTAAGTTTGATGAATAATTGAATGTTAGCAGTAACTGCTGCTAAGGTTGGTCCAACAAAATAATAATGATAAATTAGTATTTGAATAATTTCTTCCTATATATTTTAACTAAATGTTTGTCATAAAAATATAATTTGTTTGACATATAAAAATTGAACTGTTATTAGAATATAGATAATTTATATAATTTATGATACCTAATTTGTAATAAACAAAATTATTTTTACACAAGTAATGCTTCATTTAATGCTTGTTCAAATGACACAAAGTTTTAAAATCAGTCAATTATTTGCAAAGTCATTGAGGCTCTAGCAAAAGCATGCTGGCATAAGATTAATTGGTCAACATGCATTTGCTAGAGTATCAATTATTAAAGCATACTGTACATATAAAGGTTTATGTGCATTTTAGTTAAACATTTTTTTTCTAGATATACAGTAGAGAATGCATATATGGATGAAAAGGAAGATACTATAAACTCACTTGCAGAACTATCTGAAAATGTTGGGTAAAAGTAATTTGTATTTATAACACATGCAAATAAACGCACTCATCCACACACACTCACATTCACACACACATACACACACTACATTAAGGAAATACTACTTCCAATGAAGGTATATGATTGCCAAAAAAATTAGTATGTCTTGTTGACTATAAATTTATCTGAATTGTTTTTATTTTGAATAGATGAACTATCAAGTTTCAACTTTTAATAGTCTGCTGAAAAGAATTCTAAGCTGATTGCAGTATGATAATCTTACTAAATCTATATTTCGTTTTTAGAAAACCAATGATGTCTTACATGGAAGAAATATTTAAAGAAATATTTCTATTAGTAGATGTGAGGTTTATAAAAACTTTTGATAATTGAAACTTATTTTTCCCAATTTTTTTAATTTTGTTTTAATTTAAAAAATGGTATTGAAAAATATTTTACAATAAATTTTTTTACCTGTGGTAAAAAATATAAATTTTATTTAAACTTATTTTATGCTATAGTATCCTCATGAAGATGTACGTAAAGCTTCAGTAACAGCTTGCTGCCGACTTACATCTGTTATTTATAAACAGCTAAAAGAAAATAGTATTTCTGATTTATCATTTGGTAAGCCACCACCAACAATTGTAATTTCTATAGATTTAAATAATAACCCATAAAAATTAAAGCTTTATTTTTATGGAAAAAAAATCATTCTTGAATAAAAAACTTCAAAGTCAAAAATCTTTCACCACACCAAGAAATTGCTCATTAACAATATCACCACATTTTTATGTATTAAGTAATATATTTTGAAAATGATATTGATTCTTTGTACATATGCTAACACATCATAAAACTAAATATTTATTGCTAGTGTGACAAAGACCTAGGCTTAAATAAAATTGACCAGTTTATTTTAAGGAAAAATGTTGAGCAATTAATTTCTTTGTTGAAATTAGTAAGTTGTTAATTTATTGGATTTTTTTAATAAACTAATGTAAAGTCAACTTTTTTCATGATTTTTCATTTAAGACACTTAATCCTCTTATCAGATTATTGAGCCCAGTATTGGTGAAAACAATACTTATTCATGTTTCAAAAATACTTATTCATGTTTCAAAGTTTTGATAAGTGAATTGTAACTATATCTCATGCTACACTGAAAGTTTCTACCACATTAAAAAAAAGTTTTGTTTTTTTTGAAACTTTCCATTTTCTTACCTTACATTTCAAAACATTTTCTGACCTTACATTTACAAAATTCATAGCGTTCGGAGAAATATATTTTTTTGAAAAAAGTTTGAAACATGTTAAAAGTTGTTCATTCCAAAGTTTTTAAAGATTTTTTATTCAAATATTTGATAGCATGTCATTCTGACCACAACAATAGTCTTGTTCTTTTAAATATTTACCTTAATTTTTTTTTCGGTAAGAATTCTTAAAGTATCAACTATGTAACTTAACTTTAGCCCATTTGTGTATTGCCCGAAGCCTTCCAACAGCATTAAATGTGATAAACAAAGATGATGATAGGTCAGTGGTAATTGCAACTGTGGAAGTTCTTAATGATTTAATAAAGAATCTGAAAGGAGATCTTTTTGTAGAGCAGCAGTATGTTGATGACCTGGCTAATTCAATATTAAATTTAATCCAAGGGAAGGTAATGAAAAAGTCTTCTTCATTACTCTTGCTTTCTACATATGCAACAATCTGGCACATCATTATGATTACATTTTTTATACATTTCTTGTTACTAGTTATTAGTTTCTAAATAAAGTTTTAAAAGCTTATTAATGAATTTGTTATAGTTTATTTAAATATTGATTTACAAACTGAATATTGATTTACAAACTATAAAGGAAATAAATAAGTTTGCAAACATTTACGTTATCCTTGCAAATTTTGTTATCTCACCTTTTAAGACTCATTGTCAGCAGTTTTTGGATGATGAGGAAAGCAATCATGCTTCAATGGATGAGGAAGATTCTCTAGCTGAATTGGATCATATATTAGTAGAGCAAGCTGGAGATCTGCTACCTTCTTTTGCTGAAGCTATTGGCGGGGAAAACTTTAAAAAATACTTTAACATCATTCTTCCAGAAATTTTAAAGAAATCTGTAAGCAACAATTGAACATGTTATTTGTGCATATCTTTACTTATTTTTTAAATTTTCAAGTGGAAAATGTCTTGAATATTTGAAATTCCTTACAGAAAAAAAACAGTACAGCGGCTGAAAAATCTTTTGCTGTTGGAACAATTGCAGAGGTATTTATTTGTGAAGATCAATTTTATAAAATAGATGTATTAATTTTTAATTTTCAACAAGTTTCAAACGTTTGTAAATATCTTCTTTGCATCAGATAATTCAAGCTATGGGTATATCAACCATGATTTATGTGCAGACTCTAGTACCGTGGTTAATACAATTTCTGCAAGATGATGACGAAGAAGTGAGAAGTAATACCGCTTTTGGCCTTGGTGTTCTCTGTGAACATGGTGGAGAAGCCACAAAAATGTATTGTTCAACTAATTGTTTTAATTAAAGTTGGTATGTTTGTAAGTAATGTATATATGTAGTAAAATGACATAGCTACACTCTTCCTTTGTTTTCTAGCTTTTATGTTAACATTCTGCAAGCTTTGTTTAATGTGTTGGCTTTGCAAAAACAGCCTCCACTTGTACAAGATAATGTTTGTGGTGCTGTTTCAAGAATGATCATGGCATCAAGGGAATCTCTACCAATGCAACAGGCAACTTGCTTCATATATAATGTGCCTATATTATATGTTAAGAATTTTTAACATTAAATGTATATGAATGTTCCTCTTAGGTTTTGCCGGCATTAATTGATTGTCTTCCAATTAAGGAAGATGAAAGAGAAAATGAAACAGTAATGAAGTGTCTAGCAAATTTATATAAAGTAGATAGTAATATAGTAAGTTCGTTTTTACCTTTTTCCGAAAAAGAGAATATGTTTTTTATTTTAAGATAATCTTTAAAATAATTATCATTTTAAAAGAAATAACTTTCAAGATCATAAGAGTTTTCTTTCAAAGATGTTACGATGATTGAAAGTAAAAAAACTCACATTCTTTTAGTTTCTTACATTGTTTGTAACTTTCTCCCCACTTTATGAATGACTATTCTTCTGTTTATTTGTTTTAGTTTTTTTGCCCCCTATTTTTGAAAGGTAGATCTGTGTCATTTCGCCAGTTTTTTGTGGAGCTCTCTCAGCATTTTGATCTTCTTTATTTTCTTTTGCTAAATTTTTGTACCCCCTAATTCATCTCACTCCATCCGCTGGCTGCGTCACTGATAGTTTTTTTGATATTTGTACGGTACTGGAATTATCTTTAAAACCGCCGTTATATTTTATTGTTTCATTGTAATAATATACAGCAATACCTGTTATGTAATTTATCAGATTCACTCGTTACAAATTATTATTCTAATATTGAGGCTTTGCTTATTGCAGTATGTGAAAAAAAAAAAAAGACTATATTGAGTTATCATGCAGAGTAGTTCGAAACATTTATAAATCATAATTAAACTTATAAATCTTTTATAAAAAATGTAAACACATCGGCGTTGGGTTTTTTTTTTTTGTTTTTTCAACGAATAAAGTACAAACTTCTGTATCAGTCATTTGAAATGAATCAAGTTTAAAATTCATTTAATTATTTGACATGAATCGAAAATAAAAAAATATATATATGTTAATTACATAGATTGCAATACCTTGCATATTGCATATTTGTTTTTTCTCTTATCTTTTCTTACATTGTTTAATTTTTCACCATCACTCAGCCATGCAATCGTGGAAGTAAACTGTTGTTTATAATAAAGAATGAACTGATGATAATCTTAACTTTTTTATTCGCCCAACTTAATTGAAAAATCGCTTCTGCAATTATACCTGTGATGAAGAACTCTTATTGGTAGCGATTTTTTCCATTAATCGAATTATTTTCGTTTATTTTGCGCATTGTTTTTGTTTACAATATTCTGGCGGTTTCGAATGCTTATCTTTCTTGAGTATATTTTTTACTTTCTATTGCAAAAATAGCTTTATAAAAAGAAAGACAAAAAAAACTAAAAAATGTGAATAATTTGATGACGATTTTTCTGTTCCATTTAGCTGTTGCCTTACCTACAAAAGCTTATTCCTTTGTTTATTGAGGCTCAAAGCAACGAAAAGTCAGGGCTTGAACAAGGTTGACTAATATTATTAATGATGCTTTTAACATCATTAAATTTGATCGTAAGTTGAACTTCCTCCTTTTTTTTTTAAATTTAGATACTCGCGAAAATTTGAAAGTTGTTGTTGAAGACATCCAAAGGAAATTCCCATTAGAGTTTCACCAAATTATATCAACATTGGGAGTTCAGCAAAAAATATAAATGTCGTTATTTTACTGGTAAAAATAAATATAATTTGATAGTAAATAAAAATTGTTTTGTTTTTTTTCTCCAGTTTTGTCACTGTCATACCATGAGTACCGCTTATAGTTCTTAAGCTGAAAATAGTAAACGTGTTATGAGAATTTTCTTTTTTGTATGAAGTCCACAATTAATAAATTTTAAATCAAATGAGTGTCCACAATTATTTCCTTTGAATCCAAAAAATCTTTTTTTTAAACATGTTTCTTTTTTTAAAAAAATTCAAATATACCGTTATTACGTAAAAAATTTGGGAGAGTAGTTTCCTGTAGAGTACTCCGCCTTTTAAAAGAGAAATTTTATGGTTTTTAAATAATCAGTCGATTAAAAAGTAATGATAAAGATTACTCATGATCAATGTTGAAATATCTAATAGAGCAAGAAAAAAAAAAAGTTATTGCGCCCGATATGGTTTTTCGAATCCAACAAATGAAATTTATGCATGCGATGTTGAAGAAGTGGATATATATGCATGAGGTGTTGTGTATGTATTTCAACACCCATATATAAAGTTGGGCTGTAGGTATCACGTTTATCGAAAGGTGATGTAAACGTAATTGCAGTTGATTTGCGTCAAACCCTAGAGCATTTTGTAAAAGTTCTATTGAAATTAACATAGCGGCTGTTATGACTATAAAACATCGGAAAAAGTAGTCTTATTTGTTTTTTTTAAAGACCACGTGTATGAGCATCTCTGAAAATGTTTTTAAAAAAAATTTAAGTTTAAAATTCAACGTTATTCTTAAACTATACTTAGAAGTTTTTAACGAAGACGGGAAATGAAATTAACATGTTTTATTCAATTCTTAATTGACCTAAATTAATGTGTCTGCGTCTTAAAAAATAAAAGAAATATAATATCTTTAGTAACACCTCATAACACTTTTCCTAAGAAATTCCCTCTAAATTAAAATCATTCGTTTAATCATAAAAGCAAGAATAATCTGCAATAATGAAAAAACAATCGTTTTTAAAAATTTATATATTTTAAAAAAAAATCCAATAAAACTCTTTTTCACTTTAAAAATTTGGAAAAATTTTAAGAATTGCAAATTATGAACTTGAGCTTTTAATGTCGTTAAAAATTAAATGAAATAGAAAAATACCAGTACTAATTTAAAACTAGTTTACCAGTAATATTAATATTAGTAAGATATAATATTAGTAAAATACCAGTACTATTTAATGTCCTGCTCGTTAAAAATTAAATGAAATAGAAAAATACCAGTACTATTTAATGTCCTGCTCGTTAAAAACTAAATGAAATAGAAAAATACCAGTACTATTTAATGTCCTGCTCGTTAAAAATTAAATGAAATAGAAAAATACCAGTACTATTTAATGTCATGCTCGTTAATTAAGTGAAATAGAAAAATACCAGTACTAATTTAAAACTAGTTTAAAATGAGTTTAAAACTATAAATATTCTTAGCCTTTTTTTCTTCGTTTTACAAAAATACGAAAACCATTATTTCAAAAGGAAAACGTTTGCAATATTTTATTCAACTTTTTAATTCTTAACAAACTGTTTATCCAAATACAAAACTACGGCTTGGAATGTATTTCTTGTAAATTAACAATCCAATAGGTAAGCCTCATAAAAAGCAATTATTAAGATTTTTAACCGGTTTAAGATTTACACTTTTAAAGCCGGTTAAAAGCGTTTTTACAAGTAGAACTATTATAGCCGGTTATAAGCGTTTTTACAAGTAGAACTATTATACAGTCTAAAGTAAGTAACGAATGCTATTTTCAGGCATCGAAACAGTTTGAAATGAGCTTCGGATCATTTTTTGTAACAAAGTGTGTTCTTAACAGTAAGCTACATTGCAGGTTGCATGAAGTTCACAGTCATGACCAGTTTCCATAATTGCTACATGAATAGGTATACTATTGTTGTATAATATATGCTCTTGTTAGCAACGCACCCTTTTAGATTTAATTTCTTTTGGAAACGTTGTTTACTGCGAACGATGACAGTAAGAATGAACTGTACTCAGTTAACGATCTTTTAAAGGAAAGTGTAGTTGGATGAAGTTTAAAGGAAAAACTACATGTTTTATAAAAATACACACATATGAAGATCTTAAAAATTCTTTCAATGGATTATATTTATTTAAATCATTTTTTTCACAAAGCCCGAACACTTTACGCCTACATACATTTCCTTTCCTTTGCAAAGTGATTAAATATTTTACACGCAGAGTGTAGATCAGATGCCTAGAGCGAAACGCTTGCTGCATGAAAGCAACTCAGAAAAGAGCGCCAGTTTCTTTCAATTGCTGCTCTATGTAACGAGATTGCAAAAAAAAACAACTACTATGCAAATAACGAAACTTTTTGCATTAATTTTAAAATCATTAAAATATCACTTTTAACCTAAAACTATGGATACGAAACTTATTAACATTTCTAAAGCTCTTTGAAGTTATGCCATATTAGTTTCTATACTGAATTAATGACGTCAGAGCATTGTTTAGAGTCATTTTTCAAATTTTTCACGAATAAAAGTTTCTTTAATTGCCTTTTAAATATTTTATCTAAAAAGATATTTTTTTAAAAAACTTTAAATATCTTTTTTCCTTTTTAAAAATCAAAGTTGGAAGTTAATATCACAAACGAATTTCACTTTTTTTTTTTTCAATAATTTGGTTTTATGTTTTCAATTACGAGAAATTTAAGTTGGAATTTATGAGAAAATAAAATACATTAGCTAAACTTATTTTGCTGTACAAAAATATTTTCGTTGGAATTCCACATTTTAGGAGTGCTAAAAATTCTTATACGCTGTTAAATTTTGGAAAAAAAATTTTCTGCGTATCTATAAATTGATGAAGGCAAAGAGCAGTTGAACGGAATTACTTACAGAAATCCCAATATAATTATTTCCTCGATAACAGATACATTGATGGATGAAATAAAGCGAAAAAAAATCGGCGCGTTAACTTACGCTCGTTAAACATCGCGCAACCATGCCGCATTAGCGTTAGAGGTATAAAAGTTGGGCATGCGCATTTATTTTAAGACTTCCACAACTAAATCTTTAGGTTAGCTACTCTCTAATAAAAGAATGTCAAGCGACGCTGAAGGCTTGTGGAGTGGTTTGATTGAAAAATGCTTTCAAGAAGCTCTCTCTATCTATCCTCCGTGCGGAAGACAAAAAATCATGATTTCGTCAAGAGATAAAATGTACGGAAGAAACGAGCTCATAGCAAGATACATCTTATCTAAAACAGGAAAAGTTAGAACGCGTAAACAAGTGGCGAGTCACATTCAGGTACTTGCTAGAAAGCATATGCGAAGAGCACAGAACAACTCACGTAATGAAATAAGTAGCCACGTAAGTTTAGTTACAAGACCAAGGACAATTAACTCTCGAGCTTTAACTCCTTCTGATAGTATTTATACGCCTTTGGATTTCTCTTCTGCTAGCATAAGTCCTCAAACTCCTTTTACCGATGACATGCATCACGTGTTAAG